>NC_141039.2:36280000-36297500 GCF_052040795.2 Danio rerio | reverse complement strand
TCAAAAGTGTATTTATTGAAAGGGGTTCTTTGTCACATATTAAAAGCAACACTTTATTTTATGTGAAGTGTGAGGTTAGGAATTGTGTGTAAATAGAGCTTGGTGCTTCTCATTGGCTACAGTTTGCCCGTACTATTACTAAAGACAACTGTAAGATCCTTGTCTGTAATAAAGCGTGACATTTCTTTACACGCTACACACCCATTTATTTTCTTTAGAAAGAATTGGTGTGACCTTCCCATCATGTCCTGCTAGTGCCGGACTCCATCTGGTGCTTGACAAGCATGACAGACTTTAAAGACACAATCCTTCATTTCGGAGCTGCTCTGTGATCAAGAACTAATTTCTCCACAACAGCCAATAGGAATAATGAAAATTACGGATGAAACAAGAGTTTGCTTTGGAGCAAGAAATACACAGAAAACAACATTAACATTAGAATCACTCATGATTCCTGAGCTTCAATGTTGAAAGAGCAAAATTGTTCTCTATATTTGAAATTCTTGCATGTTGTCACAAAAAGTACAATTACATTTTAGGCTTGACTGCCTCAGCTTGTAAGAGGCCTGAGAGCACTGTTCATTTATTTTGGAATTATGCATCATTTTTCTGCCGAAATGTATTTTATGTTTTTTTTTTTTTTTTTTTTTTTGATGTTGTTTTTGTCAATATTGAGGAAAATATTAGTTTACATTGAAGTTGTTCATTTGAGAATTTTGGAAAACTCTAGAGACAAATAGACTCTTATATTTTTTTCTTTATTTTAATGGCTAAATTTCATACTCATATATGAAATTTTTAGGGTAAAAATCACAGTTGTATTGCATTTAAAAATGAAGTGAAGCATTGTATTGAGTCCATATTACCCTCAAAATATCAAAAAGCAGAGAAGCAGAGTGAATTGTACAAGCCTCATTTAATGTATTCATGTGACATTGTTTATATCTCCCCTAGCCTTTGAATATTTCTTTAAATTTGTTGTACTTGACTTGCGTTGTATTTCTTGTCGTTATTCAATAAAAAAGACTGCCTCCGCCTTTAACTATTGAGATGGCCAATCAAATTAAAGTAGGCGGAGCTTACGCTTCACTGACACCCCTGAAGCAGAATGAAAATTTCAAAACGAAGCGTCGGTTTAAACGAGTAAACCGAGAGAGTGATATATGCGAGTGAGGTAAGATTTAATAAAAGAAAGAAAAAAAAAACACAGCGAGTCATTTAAAATATGACTGACTTAAAGTAGCCTATCTTAAACGAGCATTTAGTGCAAGGGTGCCCAAATTCGGCACTGTAGGATCCTACCTCAACACACCTGGCTGGTTTCTAGTATCCTTGAATAGAGCTTGATTAGCTGGTCCAGGTGCAGTGTGTATTTGCGGTTGAAGCTAAAATCTGCAGGACAGAGTTTGAGCACCCCTAAATTAGAGCTTCTTTTTTCTCAAAAAGAAAAAAGACAATTGGTCAAAATAACGTTTTCATCTGTTATTATTGAAAATCACGAAAAGAGAAAATGTTGAATTTTTTTTGTATTATGTTGTCTAAAAATTAACGCAAATGCGTTACCATTTTATACTTTAGCCAGTTGTCATTGCTCTCTAATTGATAACGTTTTTATGTAAGTAATTCTTGTAAGTAATGTTATTGGTATTTTGCAGAACAAAACTAAAATTATGTATTGCTCAAATACATTGTTCATTCATTTAGTTTCTTTTTGGCTTAGTCTCTCTTATAGTCGCAACAGCGGAATGAACCGCCTATTTATCTAGCCTATGTTTTATGCAGCGGATGCCTTAACAGCTACAACCCAACACTGGGAAACACCCATAAACTCTTACATACACACACATACACTACAAACAATTTAGCTTACCCAATTCACATATAGCGCATAAAAAAATCCTATGGAAGTTTTTTCCTATCAAAATTAAAATGAAAATTCAAATGCTTAAAAGATCAAATGATAAATCAAATGCTCAAACTATAAATCAAATGCTCAAACCGACATTGCAAATGATAAATCAAATCCTCAAACTGACTCTGCAAATGATAAATCAAATGCTCAAACGGACTTTGCAAATGGTGAATCAAATCCTTAAACCGACTCCTCAAATGATAAATCAAATCCTCAAACTGACATCGCAAATGATAAATCAAATCCTCAAACTGACATCGCAAATGGTGAATCAAATGCTCAAACTATAAATCAAATCCTTAAACCGACATTGCAAATGGTGAATCAAATGCTCAAACAACTCTGCAAATGGTGAATCAAATGCTCAAACGACTCCGCAAATGGTGAATCAAATGCTCAAACTGACATTGCAAATGGTGAATCAAATGCTCAAACAGACATCGCAAATGATAAATTAAATGCAAATGAGGTGTCAATCAACCAGCATAGGCGGAGCTTTAAGGCGGAAGAGTTTGTTGTTGACAACAACCGGTAGCGCTACGACTTTTTCAAGGCGTTCAGATTTGCGTGCACTATTCCACGTCGTATCCGTATAAACTCGTGAAAGAGAAAGCGAGAAATCTCCTACTGCTTCTGTCCACATTCGGAAGTGTTCATCAGATGGGTCCATCTATCACAGGAGGCCACGAAAAACCATGCGGCAAGATGATGATGCTATGTCACATTGTGGAAAACTGGATAGATTTATACATCTTACATGTAAGTAATTAAGAAATACGGTTCCTTGAGTTAAGTTACAGTAAAATAGCAATAGTTGAGCTACTGTACAGTGAACTGTAGAATTACTGAAAGTGTAAAGATGCTTTACAGTATATTTATTTTATCTTGCTGTAAATTATCATGTACTTCTGTAAGCACATGACGTTTCAAACGTTAATTTACATAAAGACGATTATTCAATGTCTGACAGAAAAATATAGGAGGTATTGCAGATTAGCAAATTATAACATTAAACAGACGTCTGAGTGATTTGTTTGTGTTGATGTAGAATGCACTTTTGTCAACACAGCTTATGTGAGATACATGTAATATTAATACAGTAATGTTTTCTTCTGTTCAGTTGGTGATAGATTTATGAAAGAATAATTTTGAGCACACAAATCACAGAGGTAACGTGACTTGTCTGGTTGTTATAGAGAAGGAAGCACACATGTTTGTGTGTTAGCTGATGCAGAGTGACTGAACAAATGCTACCATCATATTTGTTTAACAAAATATTGTTGTTTCAAACCGCTATTACAACAATTTCTTTAATGTTGATTTATATGCCATTTCTGGGCTGGAGCAGGACTTGCAAGGCAAGAAAACAGAGAAAACCTGAATTCAAAACATGAAGTAAGATCATGTTATTACTTCCAATTCAGAACTCAAATGAAACTCAAAAAGTGTGCTGTTAAATGACTTCTTTATTAAGAGCTTTGCATAATCTGAAATGTCCTCAGACTGGTGTGTGCAGTGATGATGATGAAGAACAGCAGTGTGCTGATGAAGTAAATGTTGAAGATGCTGTAGTGCCGTGGACAAGACCCTGCATCCCTCCACCTGCCTGCGTGTCCTCATCTGAGCCAGATGCTGGTGTGGTCTCTTCATCTTCAGTATGAATCAGTTTCTCAGGCATGGACAGCCTCACCTCACAACTCTGTTCCAGTCTGACTGCAGCACTGAGGGATGTGATGGCAAAAACAAGTGAAGTCCAGCATGCAGCAGAACATGGGGTTTTGTCTGAAATACATGATTGTTTGAATAAGTTTGAATAAAGCTTAGTTTCGTATCTTGTTGACTTGTATTTATTTATCATGGTTACTATTATTAATTCTTTTAATTATACATTCATATTTTCTTTAATTGTTGATGAATACATTAATAATTTCAATAATGTATAACTACATTATTTCATTTTTTGACTGAAAATTAAGATGTACTCACCTCACCTACATTTGTCTAGTGACTATTCATGCATAGCTGTGGTGTGTGTGTGTTTGTTAACAGCATTTATTATTTTTGTAAGTGTTGGGGTGGGCTTTGCAGTCTAGAGTAAATACTCACATTTTTCAAGTGTAAAATTTCTCCAAAGGAAGATCTTCAAGCAGCTGTCTGACATCTTTGTGCAGATGTACCAATGTGCCAACATTAGAAAGGCTATCAGGTAGGGTTATCAAGTTACTGATGCTATTAGGCGTTATTGCTTCTGTCCCTGCTATTTTATTTGTATTATTATGGGATTGTTATCAATAACAATTATTATTAATCATTATTATGCAGAAATAAAAATTTCATACAGGCTTAGGGAAACATTGCTGTATCTTAACAATTAACATAAACAGCAAAAAGAGAACAAATGTAATAGATTTTCTTTTGATATAAGAATATATGATTATATAATCAAACAAGACTGGAAAACTAACTTTAAGCATGTTCTACATGTGGATAAAAAATGTTACACAATAAAGGTAACAACAAATTAGGTGAAATTTGACAAGGATATCTTATGTAATAAAATATTATTTTAAATTAAGATTTAATAAACCTGCCATTTATTTAAAGTTGCGCTTGTAACGTCAGTTATGTAACTTTTTTTATCATCTTGCCGCATGGTTTTTCGTGGCCTCCTGTGATAGATGGACCCATCTGATGAACACTTCCGAATGTGGACAGAAGCAGTAGGAGATTTCTCGCTTTCTCTTTCACGAGTTTATACGGATACGACGTGGAATAGTGCACGCAAATCTGAACGCCTTGAAAAAGTCGTAGCGCTACCGGTTGTTGTCAACAACAAACTCTTCCGCCTTAAAGCTCCGCCTATGCTGGTTGATTGACACCTCATTTGCATTTAATTTATCATTTGCGATGTCTGTTTGAGCATTTGATTCACCATTTGCAATGTCAGTTTGAGCATTTGATTCACCATTTGCGGAGTCGTTTGAGCATTTGATTCACCATTTGCAGAGTTGTTTGAGCATTTGATTCACCATTTGCAATGTCGGTTTAAGGATTTGATTTATAGTTTGAGCATTTGATTCACCATTTGCGATGTCAGTTTGAGGATTTGATTTATCATTTGCGATGTCAGTTTGAGGATTTGATTTATCATTTGAGGAGTCGGTTTGAGGATTTGATTCACCATTTGCAAAGTCCGTTTGAGCATTTGATTTATCATTTGCAGAGTCAGTTTGAGGATTTGATTTATCATTTGCAATGTCGGTGTGAGCATTTGATTTATAGTTTGAGCATTTGATTTATCATTTGATCTTTTAAGCATTTGAATTTTCATTTTAATTTTGATAGGAAAAAACTTCCATAAAATCCCACATATCACATATAAATCTTTCCTTAATAGAAAACAAACTAATATTAAGGCCTACATTATATTCAAAATCATATTTTCTGAATTTTCAAGTGGTCCCATGTTTCCCCTCATATGTAGTTCTGCAAATATACTGTCTACCCAGCCCCTATTCTGTTTTCATTTTAGGATTTTTGGATTGCATCTTGAAGTATAATGTTTGCCAAGAACCTGTAGCAGTTGATATTTTGTCTGCTGTGTTGCAGTGTTTTCAATGCCGAAACCAATTGATTTTTCCTTCTTTTTTTGTCTTGGGGGAAACTTGTTGCAAAAGAAGGAGTTCTATTTCGTTGATAAGATCTCCTTAACCTTTACTAGGTAGGTGCACACATTGTATGTGTCTTACATTACCGCTTTTCTTCAGTGCACAAACCTAATAAGCCTGTGCAGAGTTTGTGCAGTGTGCTGTACAACCAACGAAACCTGCAATCATCTATATCAAATGTTATGTGCATACATTCTGTGCTTTGGCAAACTTTATAAACTTTCACACATAACACAACCTACAACATAATGATGACAGCCGCCTTATCATACCAGACTGAAAATAATTTTATTACAGGAAGTCAACATACGTTTTCAATTTAAGCTAATTTATTAGCAGAAAATACAATGTGTCTGTAGAAAGCAGCTCTCCTACAACAGCTTGATGAAGTGAAGGCTGTCACCTAGTGGTTCTTGTGTGAAATTCATCCCATTTCAACATTATATCCTACAGTGTCGTCTAATTTATTTTTGGAGCACCATAGATTTAATTTTGTAACCCTAATTTAGGCTTATCATGGTCTTTAGATTATCTTGAAACTTTCAGACAAGTGTTTTGGAGCAGGATTGCTCAGATTCAGACGTCACTGACAGACTGCTGACTGAATGTCTGATGCCTAAAACATCCAAAACTGGTAACACTTCAAGAGTTTTAAAGTCATTAACTTATTAGATTACAGTAGTTTTGCATGATTCCTGTGAAATGTGGGGCAGGTTCTTTAATGTTCCATCACAAAACAAAGTCGTCATGAACGCAAACCCCCTCATATGTCAATTGTTTTTACAACTGACAATATGTGTTAAATTATGATTACTAAAAACTGGGTTTTCAAAGTACGTGTAGATTGTTGTTGTTTAGATTCTTCAAAATACATTCCTTAGTTTGACATAACTCAACATTACATTCTCACACTCCAGAACAAGATACTAAACATTGTCTACTGTATAGACCTGCAAAACAGAGATAACTGATAACTTTATGCAAGATATACATACAAATGAAGAATGAATGTATTAGATTCATATTCGTTTGCTTGAAACTTAAATTGTTCCAAACATCATTTCTGTTGAACAATAAAGATTGTATTTTAGTTTTTCGAAGAATGTGGGTAACCAAGCGGTTTATGATCCTCATTGACTTTATATATATGTCATAATTTGTAATTCTAAGTAAATAAATCAGTTAACTGACTGATTATCCATATACAATACCATTTGCTGCTAACTGAAGAAAGAAATTCATACAGGTAAGAAAAATGGTGAGACTGTCTGTAATAACATTAATAATAATAATAAGTTTAAAATTTTTAATAAAATAGTACAGGTAAGAAAAGGGGTATCAAAGAACAGAAGAATGCTGTGTGTGACTTTTATTTTGCAATTCTGAAAAAGGTCAGAATTGCAAGATATAAACCCAGAAACCTAAGAAATGTAAGCTTGCAATTTTGAGAAAAGGCTGTGAGAATTGTGAGAGATGAACTCAGAATTCCAATAAAGTAATTTTCCAATATATTAATTTTCCTATGGCTCAGTCCCTTTGTTTATCAGGGAAGGCCACAGTGAAATGACCCGCTAACTAATCTGGATGCAAACCTGGTGCAGTGCAATCTGAGCTGCACCAGTGCTTTTTAATGCGCTCACCTTACCCCATCCCTAACTCTACCTGTCACAGTGACGTCACTCACTCCATTGAGTGCATTGTGTCTGACATTGCATTGCTGAGTGATGCAATCTTAGCTTGCATCATAAAGGCTGCATTCAGATACTATTGACTAATCCAGCATATGTTTTACACAGCGGATGTCCTTCCAGCTGCAACTCAGTACTGGAAAACATCCATGCACACTCATTCACACACATACACAATAGACAATTTAGTTTATTCAATTCACCTATACTGCATGTTTTTGGACAGTATGGGAAAAGACCAGCAACCTTTTTACTGTGAGGCAAGTCGAGAGTGCTAACCACTGAGCCACCGTTTTCGCATATGCTGCGAAAAACAGAGAGAAAGGGAAATATTTACATCTAACAATTTAGTTTTTTTCTGAATGTAAATCTTGCCATTATGGCTTTGATCTTCTGGCCGTTGTGAATTTATGTTTATATCTTTACAGTTTATATCTCACTATTCATTAAAATGAGATACAGTGTTTAGGGAAAACAATCAGAGTTGAGAGTTACTGACTCGTCTGAGAAGAAAAGACTGAATAATGTCATTATTTGCATTATATATATTAATGTCATAAATTTGCAACTACTTTTAAAATGTTAATAAAATGGTGCAATTATCACAACCATAAACAGTTAAAGGTTAGTTCACCCAAGAATAAAAATTCTTGTATTAATTTGTCACTCTCGTGTTGTTTCATTTCCCAGTACTTGTGGCTGGATGGGCATCCACTGCGTAAAACATATGCCGGAATAATGGACAGTTCATTCCGCTGTGGTGACGCCTAATAAAAAAGGGACTAAGCTGAGGTTGTTTCAATCCCCTGAAATCTTTGTTCATCTTAACACAAATTAAAACATTTTAGATGTCTTCTGTGCAAGATTAGGATGTGTTTTATGGTTAATATGATGCTTGCATGTTGCACTGCTGACTCTATAAACATAGACACACATGACATTGCAACAAAACATTGGCAAAGAAAGTCATTTTTACTGGTTTTATGGCACATAAAGGTGTTTTTGGAGCTTTGTATTATTGCAGTTATACCACTGAAGACAGCTGTTACGTTTTGACAATGCTTTTAGTTCCTTTTTTAACTTTGATCATCTTGGAATCATTGCTGTTTATGGAGGATTAGAGAGCTCTGGGGTTTCATCTAAAATATCATAATTTGTGTTCTGAAGGAAGGCGAGTAATTAAAGGGTTAGTTCACCCCAAAATTATTATTTTTCCTTTTTTGTTCTGTTAAACACAACCGAAGATATTTTAAAGAATATTGAAAATCATTCATTTCAATAGTATTTGTGTACATCAATGGTTATACTGTAGGTTTCTGACATCATTTAAAATACCTTCTTTTGTATTCAACAGAACAAAAAACTCAAACTGCTTCAGAACAAGAAAAGTCAAGAATGAGTAAATGATGGTAGAAATGTATGGAATAAAGTCGCTGTCATAAATATCCGTGCGTAAATAAAATTCACGCATCTGAAATTATAAAAACATAAAGGAAAACAGAGCGTACTGGTAATTTTACAATGGTACAATTCCAAAATCTGTGATTAGAACAGACACAGACACAACATTTTTGTTGTTTGTTTGTATACAACTGATAAATTTACGATTGGTGTACCTTACAAACGCGAAATACAGTTTTAACACAGACATAAAGACCTGATTACGAGTACGAAATAAAAAGCGACACTCCACTGTCAAAATTACAACACCGCTGTCGCATGCATTAATAAACAAGCAAGAGCCATCGATCACAACGGTGCCCTTGCTGGGCACTCGAGCTTCCACATACCGTCTCACGTAAGAGTTTTGTTATTCCTTCTTTGAGATATGTCCTCATGAGCTGTAATAAAGGTTTAAACTCAATGAGGTCCATTTTCGCTGTGTTTCTTGGACATTTTACAAAATCAAAATTAAGAATGGGCAGAGGATAGTGAGCATAATAAGTTAACGTTACAGGCAGCGAGCGCAGAATTTCTCAGTTACGGTGTTTAACTATAACATGACATTTGTTGATTAAGTAACCTTTTTTAAAGCCAAATCGACCATTGATCTATTATGTAATGAAGATATCTGCAAATTTTTATGACAGTGATTTTATTCCATAGAAATGTTCATTTTTGAGTGAACAAACCCTGTAAGCGTTTAAGGAAAAGATGAGATTTCTAGCTGTTTCTTTAATGTGGCCAGGGATTATGGCCGTCTAAATAGAGATAAGAGGCGTTTGATCATCTCACCACAAGGGAACAGTGAATGAGAATGTTCTGGAAAGTGATTTTTCTATGTCCCACAATGTATGCTATCACCAGGGATATTCAGCTTTTCCCTTTCCTATCGCTGATCTGTTGACTTGCCATCAGATACGCTGGAAAGTAGAAGGCCGCGAACATTTAACAACATAATAAATCACAGCCAGACTTCAAAATGTTGTCTCCAGCTGATAAACTTATTGAAGATTTACTTGTTTTCTCACATTGTGTTTGTAAACAAAGTTTGTCCCCTTCTCCCCAAGAACAACAATGCAGACGACTTCGATTATTCTCACTTATTTGGTGAAGGACACAGTTGGGGTGAACGTCTCTGATATGAACTCCCCAAAGGAGCAGAGCAGACATTCACCCACTCAGTCATTTGCATATTAATAGTCAACACATCCATTGCATAATTCTTTTTATTTTCATTTAGAGAAAGTATTGTGTGTTTGATAATCTGAGTAAATGTTCTGTGTTCTGCTTCTAAAGGAAGGGTCACTGAGGTTGCAGTGATATCCTTAATCTCCATCAGGCATAGATGCTCCAGGGCGACGGGAGGCTGCGTGCCATGCAGTTATTCTACAGCCAGGATTGGAGTACCGCTGAACATCTTATGCAACATTGTGAGTAAGCCTCCGTGCTTTTGTCTGCACAAATTATTGTTTCAGAGAAGAAATTGCACATTAGTTCAATACTTCATGTGAAAGAGACCACAAAAGGATCTTAGATGGGAACAAACAGAGTGGCCACTATAAAAGCAGTCCTCTCAGTGTGTTTGCCTCAGCCATTGACCCCCCTAAACCCCTATCAAATACTTCAGAAACCTGGACTCCGCATCCTGGCAACAGACAGAACTGTTTGTTTGTGCTGAATTATAGACAAAGGGTGAAAATGCTGATGGAATGAAGCATGACGTTAAGAAGAAGCCATTCTAGAGTCCTCTGTGAATGAAGGAGGCCATCTTAGTTTATAAAGGGCTCTAGAGTTGCTCAGTTTAACATGCTGTATATACATTTGTTCCCATTTCTAGTTGTTTTTTTTAGATTACTGATTATGCTCACCTGTTTCTTGTTTAGTTTATATTTTGCCTTAATTTAGTTTAATAGGGCAAACAACTATTTGTGTGGGTCTTGTAAGTATATATGACTGGTTGTGTTCTTTTGGTGTATAAACAATATTCGCCTAGAAATAGCTATGAATTTTACAAACCCGTTTCATTTGTTCCCATTTCTAGTTGTTTTTTCGATTACTGTTTATGCTTACCTGAGTCTTGTTTAGTTTATATTCTGCCTTAATTTAGTTTAATAGGGCAAACAAACTATGTTTGTGTGTGTTTGTATGTGTGTGTGTGTGTGTGTGTGTGTGTGTGTGTGCGTGTGTGTGTGTGTGTGTGTGTGTGTGTGCGCGTGTGTACATGTGTACGTGTTTTTGTTACATGTCAGGACACAAATCTGTATAGTGACATAGGTATGACACAGGTATTACAAAACGGAGGCGAAATACGAGGACATTGCTGACATCCTTATTTCTCAAAAAGCTTCTAAATCACACAGAATGAGTTTATTCAGAGAGTAAAGCTGCACTCAGTCTCCTGTGATGGTTGGGTTTAGGGGTAGGGTGGGGTGAGGGCAATACAATATACAGTTTGGACAGTATAAAATTATTAGAAAACCTATGTAATGTACCCCTTTTTCACAAAACAAACGTGTGTGTGTGGGTCTTGTAAAATATTACTGGTTGTGTTCTTTTGGTGTATAAACAATTTTCGTCCAGAAATAGCTATGAATTTCACAGACCCGATTTATTTGTTCCCATTTGTAGTTGATATGTGGATTACTGATTATGCTCACCTGCGTCTTGTTTAGTTTATATTTTGCCTTTATTTAATTTATAGGGCAAACAGCTATTTATGTGTGTGGGTCTTGTAAATATATTACTGGTTTGGTTGTGTTCTTTTGGTGTATAAACAATTTTCACCCAAATAGCTATGAATTTTACAAACCCGTTTTATTTGTTCCCGTTTCTAGTTGTTCTTTTTTTTTTAATTTTTTTTTTAGGATCATTAATTATGCTCACCTGTGTCTTGTTTAGTTAATCTTTTGTCTTTATTTAGTTTAATAGGGCAAACATATATATATATATATATATATATATTATACAATCTTCGCTCAGAAATTGCTATGAGTTTTACAAACTAACACAAGTAACCATCAAGAAGCAAACTGAGTGTTTTTTAAATATTACATTCTTGTAAAAATCTTACCTACAATTATGCAAAAAAAAATCTTTACATATTCATTTAAACAACCATCAGATTTCCAGATTGAAGATAAGGACAGAGAGGATGTTGTGTGATTAAATAGAGTCTCTTGTCTTTATCAATAAATAAGATGGCAGTCTAGGAGATGCTCTGTAGAATAGCCATCCCTCCACCAGCTGAATGAGTCACGGTCTTTCCATGCTCGCGAAGGAAGGCAGAGCAACACGGCTGCGATCTCACTCCTGCAGATGGGGCCCCGTGACTCTGCCTGTTTGCTCCTGATAACACTGCTGGAATTGTTCCTTGCCTCACTCCCCCTCGCATTTATCAAAAGCGAGTACAATGACATCCTTCAGTGCGGCTGCACGCTGAGGTGCTTTCATGGCTGCTGGCCATCAAACGAACATCTCCAACACTCGCACAAATATCAGACCGGTGAGTTTACGTGAGACAAAAATGTTCTGACAAATACGGTGCTGGATGGATCATCATTGATAAAATGATTGTAAGTGTTTGCTATGCGTTCGCTGCGTGTTTGCTGTTGTGTGTATTGGTGTTGCAGCATCCAGATTCAGTGGTTCTCAGGTAGGAGGCGTTTGATCATCTCACCACAAGGGAACAGTGAATGAGAATGTTCTGGAAAGTGATTTTTCTATGTCCCACAAAGTATGCTATCACCAGGGATATTCAGCTTTTCCCTTTCCTATCGCTGATCTATTGACTTGCCATCAGATATGCTGGAAAGTATAAGAAACAAAAAGGTAACACTCTCTCACACTATTTGATTCATGTCTTGAGCATAATGACATAACAGAAGAGCATTATAATGCTGAAGAGCTAATTACAGATAATACGGGGAGAGAAAGCAGCATATTCTACAATCCACTGGCTAACATCTACTTTCTTCAATTAAAATAAATGTAGCCAAACTTTTCCCACTAAGCATATTTACTGCTTAACACAGTGCTTAGTAGAGAAGTGTTTTCCTCTGCCCTGGAGTGTGAAATGAATAAACCATGATGGAGAAGAGAGAGAGAGTGAAATAGAGATCTAGTCAGCAGTCTGAAAGAGACTGGGACAGATAGAGTCACCTTGTCTGCGTTCCCTGTCCTCCGTTTCACCTCCATGTGTTTCCGCTGCACTTCCTGCCACCATCTTTTCCACTGCGAGTGGGTTTAATATTTTATGATGACAACTGGAACGATCAGTAGATATGAAACCCTGTTTGACACATTTAGAACCACAAAGTCACAGCTTCATTACATAAACAGCAAACGGGTAGTTGACAAATAGGCAGTAAAAATGCATTTTTAAAATAATTTTCAAAGACTAAAATTATATATTTATTAAGTCTGAGAATTGAGAAAATATGAGGGGTGACTAACTTAGTTTTCAGGTTTATTATATTATATTACTACAGAAATGTATTTTAAATATTACCTATGGTTTGACATAGCAAAAATTAAGAAAAACAACTCTTAATAATCTACAACTAGCGTGAAAATAGCAAATACCAATACCTACATAGAAAAATATCTCTGGCCCAGCTTTGGACCAAACAATCAGGGTTTGCTTGGCCCACATGCTGCAATGAATTACAGTATATGACTGGACCAAGTCTGGCATTCAGACAAGGGCCAAACATGGACCATATCTGGGCAAAGTCTCAGCTAAGTTAAAAACCCATAACTGAGCCTGAACTGGGCCATTTATGTTGGTGTGTCACGACTGCAATGAAATTGATAAACCCATTAATTAAATAAATATATGAATATATATCAAATATATATATATATATATATATATATATATATATATATATATATATATATATATATATATATATATATATATATATATATATATATTTCAAGAGTTCACACTTAGATATTCTTGGCGGTAATAGCAGATTTGAGATTTGGCATGCTGTCCCAGTAGAGAACCCTGAGCTCAAAGATTATTGAGCCTAACACTCCTGGCTAGTCAATAAGCATGTAAGGAGGTCCGAGATCAGGTAGGTCTCAAGAGCTCCCCCTAGAAAAGAGAAGAAAAGAAGAAGATGGGGTTGAAGGAAGGATGCTTCCAAAACCGAAGATAGCACAGTAGGGTGAAATCGGTCTATTTGTTGTAAGCTTAGATTAGTGTGATTGGATTATTACTAATTTTGGATGAGAAGCCAGCCGTCACCAATCACAATTTGTTTTTGTTTTTTTTCCATGATTGTTGGCCATCAATAAATGGGGTGTCTCACTAAAGCACAACAGAACTTAATTTCATAATGTTTAAAAAAGTTAAAATATGTGAAGAATTCTAAGAAAAAGGGTCCACGTCATGGGCTAAATAAACAATGATGCCCAGAGAGTGAGGGTACCATCTCTGTAATATTTTGGTAGAGTTATTGGACCCCCCGATACAACCTAGGAGTGAAGAGAGGGTTATAGGATTGTGAATGGACAAAGAGGGAGGGTGGGTCTGAAAGAACGAGAAAAACAGTGCTAGAAGGCTGGTCTGCCTTAAATAAGTTTTAGGGAGTATGTGATTGGTTAAGCAGACAAAGTAAGGATTGGTTCTGCCGTCAAACCTTTGTGAACAAGTTAACTCCATATCATTTCAGCTAGTCCATATTGCACATAGGCATCATTTAAGTTTATTTATAAACTAATTTCGAGAGGATCACATGATTATGATTGAACACGGCTGGTTCTGCATTATGATCCACCAATCAGACGATTCCTAACCCATTATAAAGAGCCAGGGTTTCTCACTACAGTCATCTTCGATTTGAAGAATCCCCTTTTCCACCTCTACTCTTCCACCTTTTCGTTCATAGGGCGGCACGGTAGCCCAGTGGTTAGCACTGTTGCCTCATAGCTAGAACGTCACCAGGTCTAGTCCTCTAACAGGACGGCTGTCATTTCTGTGCAAAGTTTGCATGTTCTTTCTGCACTCACATGGGTTTCCCCTGGGTTCCCACATTCGAAAAACATGCACTACAAGTAAATTGATCAATCTAAATTTAGCACTACAGTCAAACTTTCATCTTGCAGCATATCTCTTCATAGCAATTATTTTAGTCATCAGCTCTTATCAAAAAGGAGGGAGTTGTTGAGATCTACCTGAGATCAAAGCTCCCCTCTCACCCTGCAAACGGGAGAGAGCCCAGGGCTCAAGGACCTTTTGAGCTCAGGGCTTTCTCCCGGGACAGACAGCATGCCAAACTTGCTTATAATCAATCATCAGCTAAGTGTGAACTCTTGAAAGAGCCCCTATTATAGGTTTTTGAAAATAACCTTCCATAAAACATCCAGCTGAGGTTTAAGTCTAAAAGTGCACCTCGTTTAAAATTATTGATTCTTAAACAAATAAGTCGACTCTGAGTCGAATATACAAATCGAGTTGGTTCGGATCTTTTGTTTGATCGCATTGACTTTGATACGGTACATCACCAAATATTTAGTTCCAGTTCCGGTAAAATGTGAACCCGCTTTCCCTTTTCTAAAACCAAAATATGACCTTTTTTAATGCAAAATAGGGGCTCTTGAAATGTGAAATTTACTTATATATTGCTTTAAAAAACATTCTTTTGCATAGTTTTATGAAATAAATCCTTTTTTACCATGGCAACTTTTTAAAATAATGCAACTTTTATTAAATATAACTCTTTTTTGATCACATGGAGTTGAAATATTGTTTCCTGTCATTTATTTTCAGCTGGGACTCGAGCTATCGACCTTCTTGCTGTGAGGCGACAGTGCTAGCCACTGAGCCACTGTATCACCCCAGATTTGTCTAAAAAATTTCAAAAATTAAAAAAAAAAATAATAATTACGGCAGTTTTTAGAACAAGAGGTTCATGGACGACAAAATAATTTTGTTAAACCACTTGCTCCATTTTAAATGATGTTAATGCTAATTATATTCATATTTGAATCACAAAGACAGTGAAAATGCAATGTCACGTCAACAACTCACATGCTGTATTGCTATTTTCTAACACAGACACCCACAGTTTTACCTGCATATTGGCAAGCCTGTTTGTTATGACCTTTGTTTTGTCTTTTATAAACTCACAGCATCTGGCTTTTACAGCCGAATTTGTGTGCCAAAATTTTAGCACACAATAGCGAGTTGTTGTTCTAAATCACTGGCCATTATTCGTCCCATCATAGACATAAGCCCCACAGAGGCGATGTTTGTGTCTGACTCCCGAGCTCTGTTTCAGCTTGCAGAGGTAGCAATAAAACTCTCAGTCTGTGCGTCGTGTCACAGCTGAACGCTTTAAAGGAGACTCACCCACACATCTCAAATGCTCAGCGCTTTGTCAAGGACATCCAGTCATTCTTCCCATTTTCTCTCGTGCTTTAGTCTTTTTTAGTGCGCCAGAAGGCTGACAAGAGACAGCTATCGTCGAGGCAAATGGAGTAGAGATCTTTTTTTAATAACCCACATCATTCTCTCCTGCTGATATTCGAAACGATTACATTTCCAGGCTATCAAAAGCTTTAAAAAACATTTAGTTATGCTCCTTAAGAAACAGCAGATTTTAAAAAGACTTCACTTTTGAATCGCATTTATTGCTGGTGTATAGAAAAAAGCAGTGGGTGCATTTTTTAAAACATCTCCTTTTCAGATTTGAGCAACACAAGTGTGAGTAATTCAAAGAGGCTAAATATAAAATTCAGAAAGTCTTATTATATAGTGACACAGGAGGACATTCAGTGAACAAATCCATGATTTTCAAATATAAAATAAGGTGGCGGAGAGAGCTTAAAAGCACATCCAATTACAAAAAAACACCATCAAATAAAGAAATAATCTTTCTCAATTTGACAGCACACGTCTTGCAAATTGGTCACAACACAATGGAAGAAACCAACCCAAGCTCATTCTAAAAACGTAGTCCTGCGGACGTTTCTGGAGACAGCGGAATGCAGAGAGGAGTCGACCACGGTGACCAATTTCGAGTCCGGGGAAGAGCGGTTCCAGCAATCAGGTAAGACAAAAACAGAATCCCAAAAATTAAGTGAACGAGTTTCATGACAGGGTGAGAACGCGGTGAAATCCGAAAACGCGGTAGAAAAAAAAATCGGGGCTTTTTTTTTTTTTTTGGACGGCTTTTGCAAACTGTTGCTCGGGTTTAGGGAAGCGAGCGGGCGGGCGGGTCGATTGGTAAAATTGGTTGGGTTCGGGGAAGGAGCAGGGCAGGTCGGCCGATTGGCCGGTCGCGCAGTCAATCATCCGGTCAGTCGGACAGCGGCCTCCGGTGGGTTCACACGAGAACAGCGCGGGCGGGAACTGCACTCGCGAGAGGCGTCTGAAGTGCGAAAAAGCGCACAACAGCGGCCTCTCGTGGATTCGCGAAAACAAAAACTGGAGCCATACGTACCCGCCGGGACATATTCCGCGGTCTCCAGAAACTACGTTTCCACAATGAGCCCGGGTTGGAAGAAACACTTGGAAATATCCACTTAACACAATAGAAGTGTTTCTAGGAGACCCAAAAACACGACGGATCTTGCTGAGATATGAATGTTTTATTATCAAAGATATGTGTTATTATGGGTTTATTACATGTATTATCAGGATATTATATTTACAATATGTAAACAAAATTCTGAGGTGATAACTTGAAATTGTAAGAGCTGTATTGCATCTCTATTTGAGTTTTAAAATGATGTTATATTGTTACATTATTGGATTATGAAGAACTGGTTATCGTTTC
>NC_141039.2:36210000-36275000 GCF_052040795.2 Danio rerio | reverse complement strand
TTAAAGCATAAAAATGACATAATATGTTTGCAGATATTTAAGAAACATTCTAAATAAAACATACTTATTTATCTGAAAAACAGTGCTGAAGTCAGATATTCTGCTTTGAAAATGTGAGTTACGTGCCGGAACGCTGTCTTTAACCCGCCCAATGCCAGTTTTGCCAATAATCTCTCAGCACCCAGGGTTGCCTTGTTGGAAAATCAAGTGTTTTATTAATTCATTCAGAAAGGGTCTCAAAGCATGCGCTTATGACCGAAATGCAATCTCCGGTGGACAGTAGCAGAATCTGAAATGAGATGCAAATTAAAAGTTCCACATAAGTTTATTGCTTATCAAATAATATAAATATTACCAGCGTAAACATTAGGTGAGCAGGTGACATTGTAACTATGTCCGAACAACAATCAATGTGGTGAGATTTGCTGTGATAAACAATTGGGCTGTTTGCACAAGACAGAACACGACAGAAATTTAAATACAGTCATTCAGAAGCACAGAATATGCACTCACTGACAAAATAGTAAGGTTTTGTAAGAAACTAAGTCTGCCTCGACCCAACTTCTACTTTATTTCACAAGTCTTCCATGCTCCTTTCTTAACAAAGAGCTTAATTATCACAGAGAGGAGAGTTCCTAAAGTAAAACATTTAAACATTTAAATAATGTCTTTGGAATGATAATTTACTTCTTATAGCGTGGGAGCGGCAGCGAGCCATCAAGAACCATCTGCTGACCAAAAGGAATTTTGTTTAAACTCATTTATCATAACAGTTGGTATTCTCACCTGAAAGTCTACTCAAGGTCTGGGAACGGAAGAGTATCACTTTTATTGTTTTAATAAAGCTTATTAACATGTTAAGCGGGTATACCGAAAGGTCTGGGATTGCTATTCTTAATTTACATTTGAAGTGAAAGCTTATTAACATGTTAAGCGGGAAGAAACAGTATAAGATGTTTAAACAGAGGATGATCGGGATTTAATTCCAACTCCGATGAATCCGAAGTGTTGTCTCCCCTTTGACACTACTTTTCTGGAATAAAACTTTTTTTTTCTTCAAGACGTTCTCATCTATTTTCTTACAGTTTCTAATCTAATTAATACATATTAAACCTCTTTAACTATTAAATGTACATGCTGAATCACTGTGTGTTGGTTCTTAGCTTCAATTTCGAACAGTTTATTATTATTGAGTGATTATTATTAATATCTGAGGGGAACCATCTGCTGCTGCTTTTAGTAGTATGACAAATAAATGGAGAGAGGTGTGGATGCAGACCTGGTGCAGTGCAATCTGAGCTGCATCCAATGATTTTTAATGCGCTCACCTAACCCCACCCCTAACCCTACCCGTCACAGTGACGTCACTCACTCCATTGAGTGCATTGTGTCTGACATTGCATCCCTGAGTGATGCAATCTCAGCATGCATCATAAAGGCTGCATCCAGATACTACTGAATAAATGTCATGTAAAATGGCATTCAAATTCACTTTGTTAGCATTTAACACTAAATGAAGCACATGAGGTGTACCTGAGGTGATCATTGTCAGTTTTCTGTTGTTCATCTGTGAGCAGGCCCGAATTGGCTAATCGAGAGGACCGAAAGAATTCCCGGTGGGCCGGTCAGTTTTTTTGGCTGTTGACCCGAGTTCGAACCACACCTGAGTTTTTGTGTGACCACCATTACAAAGGACTGAATATCTATAAAGAATTTTGCACAGAATATATATTCAGATAATGCAGGAGAGGACATTGTGATGTTTTAAAGAACAATGTTGGGGATTTACCTACCCTTTAATGTTCTCGTATTTATGAAAAACATTCGAAGTTCTAAAGCAGCTTTGTCTTTGAAAAAGACATAATAGTGTCATTAGAAACTGAACTGGCAATAATGTTATTTTAATATAGTCAGTCGTGAACTGAGGTGGGCTTGAAAAATCTAGGGCTGAAAAGGAGTCCCACTCCAGCCCTGCCTGTGAGAAATAGAAGCTGTTTCTAATATATAATTCGTGGAGTTGGTTTAAACAAAAACTTAATTTTAATATGTAAAATATTCCTTCTATCGTGTGCCGTTGCTTTTATGTAGAACAATTTAAATCAGCCTTTAGGCTCGATCGTCAGACTCACTCCTGTTGGTCCTCAATCTGGCAACCTGTGCATGCATTTATTTTGATCCAGGGATGCAATATCTAGTTCAACCACTGGGTGACAAACTTACATACCACACATTTAATTTCAAAACAAACTTTTGAATAGTACCGCACATAAAAATATAATATAAATCATGAAAAAAATGAACAGTAGTAAACCAGTTGTGAAATATTATGACAAATAAGACATTTTATTTATTCATGTGAAACCGAGTTACAATCTTTTAGGATCTTGAAAAGTGTAAAGTTCATAAGAGCAGCATTAACTCAAAATGATAATCTTTTGTAACATTATGAATGTTAAAGTTAAGCCTGTTCCACACCGCAAGCTTGAGCAGCACGTGTTTTTTTCGGCATCCATGTTAACAGATTAGAGCTCTCATAATGCATGCAGAAGCAGCGCGTCAGCAAGAGGTGTGAGCGTTGCTGTAGCAGCACTGCCGCGATAGGTTTGGTCTATTTTTGCCGCGCTGCTGACACTCAATTAAAGTGACAGTGCTTTAATAATGACCAATAACACATTGAATGACAGTAAAAAGTAGCAATTTTAGCCAATAAAAGCATCGATGAGATCCACAGATTTTGATACATTCAATCAAATGAACTTAAACAATTAAAAACAGCAACAAATATTTATTTTTAGTGAAATTTGGTTTAACTACAAACCAAATTTAAAACAATTTTAGTATCAGTTTTGCTTAGTATAAGTTGCACACTAGATGGATCATGTATAAATATCATAAAAACTATACTGTATGAATATTATTATAACTATAGGCCTACATCATCCTGACAATCAAAAACAAAATGACATGATACCACAAGCGATTGTCTTCTGACCGAGTGCACCTTAATATACATGAATGACACTCCTCGTAGAGTGGGAGAAGCAAACAGTTCTTTAGGAATTATATCATTCTTTCAATAAAGAAAGCAGGTTAAGGAAACAGCATAGGAGGAAGTTGCCACGGGCCTTGGTGCAGATGAAAAGTTTTTTTTTTTAAGTGCATTTATATAGCTAGATAGGTAACTAGATTGAATAGACAGAGATAGATTGATCTATGCAAAAGCTGCGGCTGATGCAGCTGGCGTGAAAGGCAAATGTCTGTGCTCTGTTTCTGCCCTCTATACACGCTGTGCACATGCTGCTCGAGTTTACAGTGTGAAACAGGTGTCACATTTGACAAATTGTTGCTGAATAAATGTATAAATGTATTACTTAGCAACCTTCTCTTCACTTTTTATTTCCAACAACAATAAAGCACTTTTTAAAACTATAATAATACAAACTTTTCTTCTCTCAGCAGCAATATTGCTTTTAACTATATACATTTCATGATTTTTTTCCACCTGAAATTTGACGTTAATCACAGAAGAGGTGCTTTCAACTACTTATAATCTGAATTTTAATTCCTAAAACCTTTGCTTTGCACTTATCAAATAAACTGTGAATGCGTTTTATTCAGAAACTTACGCATCATTAGAAGCCCTGTTTTTTCCTCTCAGCAGAAGATAATGGGTGTAATGTTCTCAGTCGGTCTCAGATGTGGACAGTGTAGCCGTTCCACTGGCTGCAACACAAGACACGAGCGGGAGTGAGAGACAGCTCCCATGTCCTGTGTTGCAGCCCCTGGCCCAGCCACAGGTCACCTTCGTCTCTGCCTCTTCTGCTGCTGCTGAACTGCGGAGACAGAAAGAGACACAGATGGAGTGTAAGGGGTTCGTTCGGACGATACCTTTAAAAATAGCAATGAGCACATTATTCCACAAAGGGATATACATAATTATATATATATATATATATATATATATATATATATATATATATATATATATATATATATATATATATATATATATTGTATATATACTGTATATATATATATATATATATACACATAATTATTAGCCCCCTTTTGATTTTGATTTTCTTTTTTAAATATTTCCCAAATGATTTTTAACAGAGCAAGGAAATTTTCACAGTATGTCTGATAATATTTTTTTCTTCTGGAGAATGTCTTATCTGTTTTATTTCGGCTAGAATAAAAGTAGTTATTAATTTTTTAAAAAACATTTTTGGGACAAAATTATAAGCCCCTTTAAGCTTTTTTTTTTTTTGATAATCTACAGAACAAACCATCACTATACAATAACTTGACTAATTACCTAAACCTGCCTAGTTCACCTTATTAACCTAGTTAAGCCTTTAAATGTCACTTTAAGCTGTATAGAAGTGTCTTGAAAAATATCAAGAAAAATATTATTTACTGTCATCATGGCAAAGATAAATATTTAATAATTCTATTAAAGTAATAAAAATAAAATAGAATAGAATAAAATTAAAAATTTAATTTAATTTAATTTAATTTAATTTAAAAATAAAATTTAATAGAATAAAAATTCTATTAAAAGTAATAAAAAACACAAAAGTATCTACATTCTTCACTATAGTTTCACAACCTTTGTTACCATTTTTTTGACGCTGCTATGCACATCTAAAAATTAAGCAGATAGTTATTGCTCCTTAGTATAGACTCAAATATTGTTATATTGATATGTATCATTATCATTCTTGATGTGAATGGGTCTTAAAGGAGATGAACTGAAGGGGAGATATTTAGGATGGAGTGAGTATAGTATGTGAGAAGGGTACAAAGAATAAAAACGCTTCCATGCCTTGAACACCACATCCATCACAAACACTGAAAATAGCCTTCCTGTTTCATCTGGTACCGGACTGGCTCTACCCCTCACGCCGGGGGAACGCAGCCACTCTGGCCCAAATTGCTTAAAGTGAGGTTAATGACATCGTAAGGCACCTTCCAGCAAAGACAGAGAGTCTCACGAGAGCCTTCCTCAGATATCGAACAAAGTCAGAGCACAGCATTTCCATTTTTATCACAGGTATGTAAATCCCACTGGTAGCTGAGACAGAAGGGCTGGTGACAAAAACGCACGACTATCAAGCTGCATAAAATAACGGACACAAGTAACAAATCTAGCTATCATGTTGGTTTACATACTGTGGTATTAAGTATTATGAAGCATGACGTACTTTCTTTTATATATTTTTATATTGAGCATTAACTCGATCAGAAATTAAGTACACTCAAAAAATTGTTTTGCTCCATATTTAAAATGAGCTGAAACAACACAATTCTTTAGATTTTTTCAACATAAGCTCATTCTGAAAACGTAGCACTATATACATTTCTGGAGATCGCAAATTATGTAGCCAGCGGTAAGTATGGCTGTATTTCATCTTTAAAATGAACGCTATGGTGCAGTATGATGCCGTTCCTTTTTCGCGCTTACCAGCTGATTGCTTACCTCCGTATGGATGGCTTTCTCGCTGTAACTAGATTATCCAGTTAGTTTTAATCTGGCAAAGAATGGTTCCAGAAAGCAGGTAAAACAAAAACAGAAGCTAAAAAATTAAATAAACAAGTAAATAACAGGGTGAGAATGTGGTAAAATCTGAAAACTGTGGTAAAAATCAGCCAAAGGCTTTTCTTTTTCGGGACTGATTTTTAAAACTGTCGGTTGGGTTTAAGGAAGTGGGTGAGCGGGTCAGTCTGTGCTCTTAAAAACACTATTGGTTGGGTTTATGCAGGGGTGGATTGGCCATCTGGCAAGAAGGCCAGAAGGGCTGGACCATTTTTTTAATGTTGGCCGGTCAGTTTCTTTTTAATATATATTTTTTTGTATCTATTGTTTTTTCATGCAGGCAGCTTTTATCTCTTGCAAGATGTGTATATTATGATGATGATGATGATGATGATAATTGTAATAATAATAATAAATGTTGAGCATTTGGCCCAATCGGCAACGGTCAACTGGTTTTAAGATGGGCTGACACAATCTGACCTAATCAGAGGTTTTGTAGACGTAATTAAAATCTGGCAAGAATGTCAAACAAACAATAAGTGCAACACAAGCTAATTGTCAGAGATGGACCGTAAAAAAGGAAAGGCTGTGCTGAAAAGCTTAGCAAAAAAAAAAAAAGGCTCTAAAATCAAACGCTGCAAAATGCATAAAATTAAATGAAATATTCTTGATAGGGAGCAATGCAGTGGCGCAGTGGGTAGTGATGACATCTCACAGCAAAAAGATCGCTGGTTTGAGCCTCGGCTGGGTCAGTTGGCATTTCTGTGTGGAGTTTGCATGTTCTCCCCATGTTTGCATGGGGTTCCTCCAGGTTCTCCGGTTTCCTCCACAAGTCCAAAGACATGTGCTATAAGGGAATTGATTAACTATGTAGGCCATAGTGTATGTGTGTGTGTTTCCTAAAACATAGGCTGAATAAGTTGGCGGTTCAGTTCGCTGTGGCGACCCCAGATTAATAAAGGGTCTAAGCCAAAAAGAAAATTAATGAATATGTATAAATTTGTCATAAATGGGTTGTTTTTGTTTCAGTCACATACATTAAATGTTTAAATATTTATTACAAATGGTACTGCTTATATTATTTCACCATCTGTACAGCAATATAAGTAGTGAATGTGCGTGTTTGAGGCTGGGGCTGTGTTGGTGTGGTAATGTGGGCTGGTGTGGCTTCAGTGCCAGGGCTGACTTGGGAAGGAGGAAGGGAAGTCAGTCAATCAGTCAGTCGACAGCGGCCTCTGTTGGATTTACGCGAGAATAGCAGGCTCGAATGGCACTTGCAAGATAATTTTGAGATCCCAAAAAGTATACACAGCGGCCTCTGGTGAGTTCGCAAAAACTACAAAAAACATAGCTCCTGGCACGTATTTGGCGTATATCAGTACGCTTTTATGAATAAGCCTGGGTTACATTTTTTAGGGACAACTTGATTTTTTTATCTTCAATCCACTTAAACTTAAGTAAGTTAACTTAATCGATTTGTGCTGGGACAAGTATTAGTGTAGAATTAACGTTGGTGTAATAGTGTAGAATCCTTACAGTGTATAGTGGCAAAAATAGTGACAAATCAGTCATTGGTGTGACCTCATTAAAGTGAAAATGTACACAAACATGAATAAAACTTTCAGTGTATAGTTAGTAACTAATTCACCAAAACATACATTAGATTTGAATTGGTATGAAATTGTGTTGGGAAAACTAATAACATAAAATGAATCATACATAATAAAATAACAATGAACATCTTAGGTAAAATATTAGATTTAGTTTTTTTGTCAAGTTTATTTATTTTTTTTCTTTTTACTGGCAGTTTTTTAAATATATATTTGTTAACAGTTAGTTGAATAGTTTTATGGTTTAGTTAATGATAAGACATGTAAATTAGTAAATAATGATAGATCATTTTAGGTAAGGGCATGCCATTTTCCCTGGACAATCCCGTGTTAATAAATCTGGCCCTAGATGCAGTATATCATATATTATACTCTGAAAAATCTGAACACCCTATTATAAACTTTGGTTGAACAACTATCCATTCTGTTCTATTGCCTTTTTATTCCATGCAATATCTTTATATCTCTCTCCCATTAAAGTGAAAGACGGTAATCAGTGAAATCTCGCAGTTCCTAGTGTGAAAGTGGGTCCAACCTACTTCTGAAACTGCAGGGAGACGAACTACGTGATGCTTTTGCAGTCGGTCCAAGGACGACCTGGCAAGGTGATCTGAAAGAAGAGCCGGCAGGAAAAACGTACGTGCCGACAAACTGGTGAAATTCAGCCTGGACCTGATCAGATAATACAGACCAGAGAGAGTCAGGATGTGTTCTGAATGAGGTCGGGCATTGTAGAGACAAAAAGTACTAAAACGAAAATAATAACCCTATTGAATACAGAAAAAGAAGGAAAAAACATAGCCATAGATGGTTGTGTAAAGATAGTTTAACATTTATGGAGCTTTCCATTGTTCAAAAGGTTCATGTGGTGGATTCTTTAGATTATTAAAATGTTCATTACACTAAGAAACAAAGTAGTTCTGTACTCGAAAAATTAATTTTGTAGCTTGTTCAAACTACTTATTTAAAATGAGATGAAACAACAATTCTAAAGTTGTTTTTGAGACAACCTGATTGTTTTTTTTGTTGTTGTTGTTGAATGCACTTAAACTTGTAAAAACGATAAAGTTAACTTACTCGATTTGTGTTGGGACGAATGGAGGAATTGTATGGAACTCTGTATACCAGCACTGTTGCCTTACAGCAAGAACGCCCCAATCACATGGGGCGCCAGCGTCAACGTTTCCCATTAACTTTGAAGGGTAGGCCCGGATTGGCTAATCGGGAGGACCAGGGGAATTCCCGGTGGGCTGGTCCGTTTTTTGGCCGCGAGGGCCGGTGTCCCTACTCTCAGCAATCGCTATTTTTTCATCTATTTATTTATCATTTTGCCCCGTGAGCAAAATGCAGCCTGCAGGTTAACTAACGTTAATGATGATGTAACGTTAACTATCATTCGACCTCAAACAGCGGCACCTTAGTGAATATAAGAATTCGAATAATTAATATTAATAATACACCTGCTAAATGAAAATCAGATGATTCACTACATTAATAAATCTGACATAACTTGATCAGAAATCTAAAAAGGGGAGAAAAAGATTAAGCCATCAATAGAAAGTAATACCATGATTATAATAGTGCTATTGTGGACCAGTGGTAAGCAAGTTATTTTTTAACTCCGCCGACCCGTGTTCGAATCTCACCTACAAACATTTAATATTAAACATTTGAATTTCTAAAGCAGCTGTTTTCTTGAAAAAGACGTGACAGTGTCATTAGAAACTGAATTGGAAATAACCTTATTTTAATATAGTCGGTCGAGAGGTGGGCCAGTCTGGCTTGAAACTCCAGGGCTGAAAATAAGTCCCACTGAAAATGAGACCCTGTTGAAGGGTGACGTCAGGCGTTGTCAAACTGCATTGTGGATCTGTTGGGGGAGATTCAGTGGCATTGCCCACTGCAGAATTTGGGAATTTCTCAACTTTTCAAGTACCAACGGAAGCATCAGCCAATCAGATCATTTTATGCAAATACACCAAGTCAAACAGTAGTCAATTGTGAACTAATTTCTTTGGCTGACGCTGATCGCGTGAACCCAAACTTCAGACACGCCCTCTTTCAAGCATCTGAATCAGGTGGAATGCCGCTGGTTCAAGTCTTGGTTTTCGCCAGTTAGCATTTGTGGAGTTTGCATGTTCTGCGTGGATTATCTCTGGGTGCTCCGGTTTCCCCCAGTCCAAAGGCATGCGGTATAGGTGAATTAAATAAACTAAATTGACAGTAGTGTGTGAGTGAATGAGTGTGTATGGGTGTTTTCCAGTACTGGGTTACGGCTGAAAGTTACGCTGCATAAAACATATCCTGAACTATTTGGCGGTTCCTTCCACTGTGACAACCTCTGAAATAAAGACTAAGGCTAATGTATTCGTTGAACGCATGCGCAGGGTCTGCCACAGCCTTCGCGTGGTCGCATAGCCCATGCCATGGCTGACGCCGACACTGATGTGCACCTCTCAAAAGATGTAACAACACATTGCAATGCTCTGTGATTGGTCCGCTTGGTAGCAATGACGAGTGTGCGTGGTGCTGAGCCGCAAGCCAGATGGAGTGATTGTTTACAAGTGTCCAGTCTCGTGAAGGAGCTCCAGATGGAAACTATTTTGCTTTGTGTTTACCTTATGATTAAAGTTGTTGCACATCCACCGGTACCCCTCTCAGAATGAGTGAGTTTGAGGGTGCTTTCACACCTGTGAATCGATTCAGCTGTTCCGAAACAGAGATTAAAATTGTTACATTGTTGCTCTTTGCTCTTGGAGCGGTTTGCTTTCACACTGCAAAGTTTCTAATCGGACCAAAAGAGCTAAAACAAGTCACGTGCGAGTAAACTCTCCTTACATTGGTCAGAGTGTCAGAGTTTATTTTGCAGTGTCCCGCTCAGCTGTCAGGAGAGGTGGTGGTTTGGTGGTGATTGACAGGGTGTGCGCGCGTGACGTGTCTGAGGAGAGACACGGTGGGGAGGGGTGAGAAGGGTGCGCGACGATGCCTATTTGAGGACTGGGAGAGAGACGCGAGATTACCGGGAGATCATCACTCGTTTGCGGGCATCCGGAGACTCACGAAACTTCCCGCCCTACTCATAATTCTCTCTTCATATAGCCGTAAGCCTATTACATATCCATAAAACACTGTGATATAACCGCGCTCGGATCGGATCGCTTTCTCACTGCAATCGAACCGCTCCAGGATTCGTTTCAATCGAGCCGAGACTACCTCATTCAAGCGATCTCGGAGCGATTACTTTGGCGCGGAACAGAGCGCGATTGCCCTGTTCACATATGCCAATCGAACCGCGCTAACTGGGCAAACGAGATACGTTCTGAAACAAAAGTGTAGGTGTGAAAGCACCCTGAGATACTTATACATCAAGCTGCATTTAGAAAAAACAAAATAGCTGCAAAGAAACTCAACATGGAACATAAAAACACACTGCCGGCTAGTGTTTCGGAAGTGTTATTGCAGAGCAACACAAACAGAATGCAGAAGTATAAATTCATGACCAAGTCGGTAGATTTGGCATTGACGAAGGGGATGTGTCCCTACCAATATCCAGCAAATACTGAAATGTGGTTCACCAATAATTTAATAGGCTGGGTCTATTTATGCTGTTAATGACAGCTGTAAATACATTTGAATGTGGGAAGAGCCAAAATAGGCAATTTTCCCAGTCCTCCTTCACTGTAAAAAACATGGACATAAGTAACTTTTCAGAGTTAAGTTTTTAAAGTCAAGCTCAATTGGAGCCCACCATAATAATATTAAACAAGGCTTAGCAATTATTCGAAATTTAGTTTCTATTTTGATGATTTTTCATGAAAAATAATACGGTTAAATTGCATAAAACGGTCACAATTGCTTCACATGCCTCTTTTTAATTTCTCTACATTCATACCTCCTCAAAGCCAGATTGCAGTAAAATCATACAAATTGACTTTTGCGGCATGGGGCATATTTCAGTAATTGTTATTAAGTGTTTAAAGCCTTTACTCATGTTTTTTAAAAGCATGAAAGAGAATTTGTGCTGTTCTGTGCATGCCCTATAGGGATGTATATCCCCACCACTGTCAAAAGCAAATCTACACCCTTGTGCATGACTACATTGCAATACATTCCCATAATTTCACAACATGTTACTGTAATTTTTCACAGTAAATTACATTAGTATCACTTTACAGGATTTAACTGTTATATTTTATGTATTTAAAATTTTACTGGGAAATTAAGGCAAGCATCATGACTACAGCAAATTACTGTAAAATGGCTATATCTTTTCCCCGTTAGTTGTAGGAATTCAAGCACATTTAATATTTTATTCAGCATAGAAATTAATACGCATTAACATTAATGCTAGTACAGGCACTTTTTGATATTTAGAAATATTTATAGAATTATTGTTATTATGAAGTACCTCACAGTAATTTACTGTGAATTTACATACAGTATCTTAAAGTAATGCAATTATTAGCCAATAATGTACTGTAAATTAAGGTCAAATATTTTACAGTATACGCACAAGGCAGGTGCCGTCGACACACCGATCACCCGACTCAGAAGTATAAATCAGCTTTAAGCAAAAGGAGAATGAATGAATAAATGAATGAATGAATGATTCTCACAGCCGAAAATGGTCCTTTATGTTTCATTATTTTTTAAGAGTGTGGACTGTGGCAATGTTAATGTCAAAAACCAGACTGGTGAATTAAAATACTTTTGCTACACAATAAGCCTGAGTTATATTAAGAAAAAGTAGGTCAGATATTTAAACATTTGTTCCTTTGCTTACCTGAATTGCTTTTTATCAGCGCCTCATTGAAATGGATTTAAATGGAGATTCATGGTTTGCTGAGGGAGCTGCAGGCAATTAATGAAAATTGTAATTAAAGAATTGATGTAAGCTAATGAGAGCCGCTTACACAATGATGGCACAGAATGAATATATATACGTGTTCAGCCTTATAATTGCCTATTGCCTCCTTCAAAGACCACAATGGTGTACTGTAGCCACCGAAACAATAGGCAAATCCCACGGAGAAGCGTTTAGAAGGATATCAATGTGAATAACTCTGCAGAGATACGCTTTAAAGACCTTTCCTGTGTTATAAAGCCAACGTGGATCTGTGCCCGAGAGTGTGGGCAATGACCTTGGGGTCAGTATGAGGGTCCATTGTGCTTGGTCCCACAACAAATGGTCTTATAGTCCTTCCTGTGCGCCAAACAATGGATGTCCAGTTTTCAACAAGCCCACTGCAATCCGCAGCCCAACAAACATCCTTCTTCTGTACCAGGCTCAGCCATCTGCAATGTCTAGTGACAGGAACTGCACTTCAATCAGATCCATGAACAATCAGGCAGGGGAAGCGCAGGGGCCGCCTGGGGAGAATTAATTTGCAGGGCCGCCACATTGGACACATTCTGTTTTAATCGTAGTAAACAGGGTCCTTTTAAATCAATTTGATCACCGGAGCTGAATGAAATGATGTGAAATTTCACATCGCTTGCTGATATGCTGGGATGCTTTATCAGAACTTGCTTTGCTTTTTTAGCAGTTATTATGGATTGTGCTCAATCTTTACCCCCCTAACGCATTCAGAATCTGAACTACTTTTCTATTGTACACCCATCTGGACACCGTCATTAAGGTTACCAATGAATATACAAATGTGTATTAATTAAAATTAATTGTTAAATTTTATTTTGAATTTGTCCATTGCAAATCATTAAAAAATTTATGAAATAATTGATTAATTAAATAATATATACATATTTACATTAATTCATTTAGCAGAGGCTTTTATTAATATGAGGATAAAAGAAGCACTTTGAATCAACAGAGAGTTTATATAAAATGCTATGTTTTGAACATATCACTGTATGGGATGAACAGAATTTAATCCAGTTCCTTTAAAAATTTAAGCAATGGTTGCCATAAACAATCCAAATTTCAAAAACCTACATATCTGTTTATAATAAAACATCAAAACAAGAAAGGTTTTCCAACAAATAAATGAATCTGACCTGCATAAACTCTCAGTCGAAAAGTAATCGATGTTTTATGCTGTATGGTTTGTCAGATATGTGAGATTTGTAAGATTTGGGAAAAAGGCAAATATATATTTTACAAAAGCTGACAATGACATAACTTGGAATTTTGACATCTTGAGGTATTTTTTACATTATGTCTATTTTGAGAATCTTAATTAATGAGCAATGTTTTGTTTTAGAGCTGCACAATATATCGTTTCAGCATCGAAATCACAGTGTGTGAATCCACAACAGTCACATGGCATAGATATGTGATGTTGAGTAGACTTTGTAGCTCAATTTGTACCTTTACATATACAAAACCATAATGCATGCATTGTTAATTTCACTTTTATCTTTGCTCTGTTGCATTTATCTATACTTGTAGTTTATTTACATTTTATGCATGGTTCACTCACTGCCCGACAAAATCCTCCCAATCAATCAAAATTAATACATTTGGTCACACTTTAGGGAAAAATTCTTATCAACTAGTTGCTTATTAGCACACGTTATTGAGATGCTTATTAGTACTTAAAGCAGGGGTGCCCAAACCTTTTCCTATAAAAGGCCAAAAAGAAATATACCATTAATAAATACCAAGTATAGTATGGTTTGGCCGAATATACACCAAACCATATATTAAATTTGCCATGGGTAATTTCTTAATTTATTCTGTAATATTTAACAATAACTAGAAAACATTTAAATCATATTAACTAATGCAGTATCACTTTTGAAGATTTAAAATGAACTTATTACAGTAAAAACATAAACAATCCCATGTATAACACAATAGAGTTCAATGCTAAATATACTGCGGTTTGGAAAAGTCAAGGTTTTAAAACCGCCAAAATGTTTTGCTATACTGTTCTCACCGTATAAGATTTTTATTTTTTGTTTGTAGGACAACAGTATCTCCAGCAGAAAAGATATCCTAAGATGTCATTTTAAATTGTAAAGAAATCTTTTTTTTTAACTAACAAAGTCAATGATTTATTTGTATTATTCAACCTGACACGTTTACTGTTCCAAAATATTTGAAATGTTTCTCAACATAAAATATACTGTGTTCAAAGGGAAAAAATGTTCTTGTTTTTTACCCAAACAGAAAAAGATTATCAGAAGGTATTTTAGAGCAGTAATCACAAAACTGTGAAATCGTGATATTTTTTTTCCAAGGTTATCTTATCGCCAGAGTCTTATACCGGCCCATGCCTACTCTGTCAAAGGTATTCGGCCCAACCACCTTCCCTTCATTCTACCTCTCTTTTTCATATTGGATGGTGGGCCAAATCAAAGGTTACCTTTGGACAACTTTGGACCATGGGCAGCTACTTTGGTCATCTATATTATGTGTAAACTTATTCTACATTCATAACCCTACCCAATACCTAAACTTTCCAAATGACTATTAATTAGGAGTCGATTGAAGCAAAAGTCAAAATGGTTTGCTAAGAGCAAGAATCGACCTTAAAATAAAGTTACCAAAAATTCTAAGTATTGTATATAACAAAGTTGATCGCAGAAAAAGAAAACATCGCAATGTCAGATTTTTCCAATATCATGCAGCCCTATTTTGTAGACATGATAAAAATGAACCCGAATGATGCGTTATGAAGGTTAAAAAAGCAAACTGTGGAAATCACTTGTAGCCTCTTTTTAGTGAAATACACTTGACATCTTTGTAGAGCCGAACTTTAACACTTCATTGAAATGTTTTAAAAACCTATAAGCTACAATCTGATTATCCTGAACAAGACTGCATCTCATAGTTCAAAAATAGTTAAGAAACAGTGCTTGATGCGTTTTAATATGTTTTCTTGCAGCAGAATAATAGTGTGCAATTAATTACCTTCCTCACGATGTTCTGTCTAGTGCTTTTGAAGAGTCTACTTGTGTAAGAGGAAAATAAGAATAGTATCATGAGTGTTGTTTTCCTTTTCAGTGGCCCACTCCCTTCATAGCATCTGAACAGCTGCAAGGATGTTACTCGCTCCAGTTTTCTCTTTCATCTAACAGTAGCAGTGTTGTCCCCTGAGATACATACTAAAAGGTCTGAAGAATTTATTTTCTTCTTCACAAAACATAAGGTACAGGGGTCAAGGCGATATCAGCAAGTAGGATTCCTTTAAACAAGAACTTCAATGACATCTCAATGTAAACCAATGTTGAAATGACTGATATGACCAATCAAATTAAAGTAGGTGGGGCTTATTGTTCATAGTAGCACCGGAGAGCAAAATCCAGTGGAAAGCTTCCATTTAAGATTGAGAGTGAAGTGATAATGACATATAATTACTGTTTTGTTAAGTACACTGTCTAAAATCAGTTCCACACAATCGATTTGTGTTGGGGCTACATGAAGGAATTAAGTTAACTTATTAGTTTTTACAAATTGAAGTAGATTGAACATAAAACAATTAAGTTGTCCCAAAATACTAAAGAATTGTGTCGTTTCTGCTTATTTTAAATAAGTAGTTTGAACAAACAGCAAACGTAATTTTTGGAGTGTACAGAAATGTTAGGCTTAAAAACTCAAAGCAAGAAGTTAGCGGGTTCGAGTTCAGGCTGGCTTTCTGTTTGTAGTTTGCATGTAATTGGAATGTTTGTGTGAGATTTATCAAAATGCTCAGATTTCCCCCACAATGCAAAGACAAGCAGATCTGGTTGGGCGATTGATCAAAACTGATATTAATGCATTAACATTATATTTAGTCATTTAGCAGATGCTTTTGCTTTTTAAGTTCTGTAAGTGCTCAAAGAATTAAGTGCTAGAGTTAGCAGGGGAGCTTTTTATAGAGAGAGCATTGTTTCTACACGTGTTTTGTCAAGCCCACTCACGTGTTTGAAGCACACTTCATAAATGCACCATTTTTAGAAAGATATGGAGTGATTGTTTGAAAATGTCTGGTGGGAAAGTACTGGTGCATGTGTCTGTTAAAATCTCTGAGAGATAAAATAGTGTTTTCTAGAGGTGGTTTGTCAAGCCCACTCACCTGTGTGAGGCATACTCGTAATTGTATAATGTTTTGAGTTTGTTGTGTGGTGTGGTCAACATGGACTTATTATGAAAACGTACCCCTGTCTACATTTCTGAAGGTCACAAATTATGTAGTCAGAGGAACATATGGTTGCATTTCATCTTTAAGTGAACGCTACCGGCCGGTATAATTCCGTTCCTTTTTGTGCAGACCTGGAGTTGACTGCGATGGTCAGTTCCAAAAAGCAGGTAAGACAAAAACAAAAGCCACTAAATTTAAAAAAACAAGTGAATAACAGGGTAAAAATGTTGTGAAATCTGAAAATGTGGTAAAAAATCAGGTTGCTGTGAGGGCTTGTCTTTTTCTGGATTGCTTCTGAAAATTGTTGGTTGGGTTTAGAGAAGTGGGTGGGCGGGTCAGTCGATCAGTCAGTCAGTTAGTCAGTCGACAGTGGCCTCTGGTGGATTTACACAAGAACAGCAGGCATGAATGGCACTTGCGAGAGAAATTTGAGACCTCAAAATGCGTACACAACGGCCTCTGGTGGATTCGTTAAAAACAAAACTGCCAAAAAACTTAGCTCCTGGGATGCATTTGTCGCTCTTCACAACTGTATGTAGAATGAGCTTGGGTTGGGAGTGGTTTGGGGGAAGATTTAAGGGGGTCTTACTTTTGCTCACAGGGGTTTAGGGTGTGGCAGAAGAGATGGGTTTTTAGCTGTCAGTTGATTTCTTGAGTTCCTTCTTCGTGGGTATTTGGAATTTCTATGCAAGAGTGTCCTCTGGCTCATGCTTCCCTTACAAGATGTGAATGACAATCACAGCTTTCCTTAATTGCATAACTAATTTTGTTCTGACTAATCACCCAGCCCCACAAGCATATAGGTGAATTGCATAAAGTTAAATGGGCATAGAGTGTTGGTCTGAGTTATAGCATGTTTCCCAGCACTCAGAATTGCATGAATTGTGGCAGGAAGGATAAAATGTGTCAGTAATTGGCAGTTCATTCTACTGTGGCAATTCCTAATAAAGAAGGGAATAAGCCGAAGGAAAGTGAATGAGTAAGAAAGTAAATATATTTTTTTTATAAAAGTACATTATTCTCAACATATAGTCCAACTGAGGACAATGCGGTGACGCAGTTGGAAGCTATGTCGCCTCACAGCAAGAAGGTCGTTGATTCAATCCTCGGCTGGGTCAGTTGGCATTTCTGTGTGATGTTTGCATGTTCTTCTTGTGTTTGTGTGGGTTTCCTCCGGTTGCTCCGGTTTCCCCCAGAAGTCAAGATGTGCTATAGATGAATTGGGTAAGCTAAATTTTCCGTGATGTGTGTGAGAATGAGAGTGTATGGGAGTTTCCCAGTGATGGGTTGCAGCTGGAAGGGCATCCACTGCATAAAACAAATACTGGATAAATTGGCAATTGATTCCGCTGTGGTGACCCTATATTAATAAAGACTTGAGCCGAAAAGAAAATGAATTAATTCATTTATATTGTATCTATCGAGATAATATGCTTTGTTTTCTACAAACTTTTTTGCTTGTCTGATATGTAATAAATAATAAATTATAATCATATAATAATCTGTAACCATTTCCTTTAAGAGTTTACTTATGTAAGTTTGTTTCAGCCATATTTAAGAGTCTATTCCAAACTTTTCAATGAAAGAAATGCTCTTTCCACACTTGAATGTTCTGTTCTTGCCCTGCCGACAGACTGACGCGTTGAACAGAGCAAAGAAATGTTTTAGACTTCAATACCGGGTTTTGTTGAATTGTCTGCACTATTTTTGTTCATTGCCAAAAGTATCACCACCTAAAAATGCTACTATCTAGAGGCTTTTAAATTTGTGTCTGCATGACATGACAAGTAAAACGAAGACATACAGCATAACAGTGCCAGCTCACTTCCAGCTCTCATATCCATCTGTCGTTTTGCCAGCGAATGTGTGCCTGTGCTTTACATCTACATTCGGGTGCAGTGACAGAAGCATAAGAGCCCTGCCTGCAAGTTTTAACAGAGCGGCTCACATGGATCTCTGCACCTCCTGAGCTTTCATTCGCAGGTCTCAGCAGAATCAGAGTTGGTGTTGCATTACATATTCGTTGAGAGACTCACTCAGCTCCCTGCCTCCTACAAGCCGGTTTAGCGTTTCCAATATGCTGACAGCACACTTCATCCCCCTCAAGATTTTGGACCTGTGAAAGGCAAAAGGCTTTATTCGTCCTTACAAGCGGGATCACTTAAAAAAGCACAGTTGATCGAGCCAGAACAACACGAGGGAGCAAAACCCTCCTGTATATATAGTTTTGCAGTCAATGACACTGACATGCAATATTTTGAGCTTCAATAAGCACAGTCCCTGCCAATTGTCTGCCTTGTATGCAAATAACACGTCCAAGGACAGAAGGATAACCAAGAAGTGTTCATTTACAAATAAACAAATCTTTTATGACACCTACAGAAAACAACAACGAATTCATACAGTAAACAAGCAAATAAGGAACCATTTTGTTGGAAATCAGTGGCTATAGTTGCCGCCAAAATCTACATAGCCTAAATAAAAATAGCCAGCCATCGTCTGTAATAAACAATACATGATGAATAATGTAAAGAAAGAATGATGGTAACGATTAACAACAACAAAATAAACACAGTTTGAAATTAACGTTTATAGGGACAAAAAAGTGTTGTATGCGCCTACCTGCAGCCGGAGTTCAGTGACACGCGCTCCCGTGAAAGGTGACGCACCGGGGACGCACTCGGTCATCCACCGTTTCTTCTTCAGACAAGCTCCGCGGTGAACGAAAGCTCGTTCAGAGTCCCCGCACCTTGTTTTCTTCCCGGTCACGTTATGTGAAGCCTCGTTCACGGCGCTGTAGTGTTATATTATTTGTCGGTGAGTTACGGAGAGCGTGTCTTTCTCCCTCTGCCTCTCTGGCCGCGCGCCCGCTGAGAGTGAACGTGAACTGCTTTCTGCTCTGCCTTAAATATCCAATTTCATCGACGCAGCGCCGCGGGCCATTTGAGTCCGTGATGATGATGATGATGATCATGATGATGATCTGTGAGAAGCGACGCCGCAACTGGTGCAGGAGGAGTCCAGATCTCGAGTGATGTTAAATGGGTTATTAAAGTCCCTCGACAGTTATTGCGGGAAAAAAAACTGTTCTTAGAAAGTCTTGCTTTCTACAAACAGATTCTTTCTTTTTTCTTTTGAGTGTTTGAAATTCCAGTTTTAATTTATTTTAAGAGTAAAAATAATCTAATTAATAATAACAAAATTAAGTTTTGTTTTATTTATTATAGTATATTATATTACAGTAGATTATTATATTATATTATATTATATTATATTATAACATAATATAAATATATTATATTATAATATATTATTATATTGTAATATAATATATTAAATTCAACAGCTCTGTCTGGTTCTCGAATTTCATTGGCTGATAGCCTTGCCATATTCTGCAATATCAGAACTCATACAGCCTCTTCACCCTTGTGTATTACTCCGCCACAGCAGATCAATAAACTCACCACAGTTTGACAAATATTGCATCTGCTGGACAATTTGAGGCTTTTTGAGTTGAAAATGTAGTTGTTTAGATTGCTTCTATGCAGTTTATTTATCAGGATATTTTAAATACTTATAATTTCTGATACAGCCAGTCGGCATCTATCAGCCAATCATTGAGCACAGACAGTTGATGTTGTCCATCCACAAGATGGCGACAGAGATTGCATAATAAGCCGTTAGAGGAGAAAAGATCGACATACTTTCAAACTACAGCTGTTCAAGACATTATAAATTTGGTAAGTGACTTTCTGATATCTCTTTTTTATGTTGCAGTGCTAAATTTATACCATAGAAATTGTATTGAGTGTGAGATGGGACTCGGATATCAGGAATGTATGTATTTTGTGTTGGCCACTCTTTTCTCTGAGTTATATTTTGGTTGGCCATCTGTTTGTTTGTAATGAGTCTTCTGTTTTCCTTTCTGCAGACTAGTTCAGTAAAAAGAAAGAAAGAAGAAATACCCAGATGTGTTTAGCGTTTTTTCTTATCGCAAACACAACAGTAATCTGGTAGTGATTGTGTTGCTTTGACTTTTTTAGCGTTCATTTTTGTGATATCCCGATTGCAACAAAGAAATACTGGGATATTTCTGTAGACTTATGGCATTTCATGCCGTTCAGCCTAATAATCTTAAAATGTGAGCACAATCACCTGTTTTTTCATCACTTTAGACATTATGCTAGAGAATCATTCAAATACTAGCTCTTATGCCGAGTTCAGACTGCATGATTTTAGCCCCCATTTTGACTAGCAGATGTAACAATCACAAAATATGTAACAATCACACAATGTGAACTATCAAACACGCGATCTGAGAGAATCACTGATGAATCGTGCTGTGTGAAATGAGTTTTGACTGAAAATAACATCTGCGATCGCCTACAGCCAATGAGCAGCATTCACTAGTACGGATACCTGCTGGCCAGCGGAAAGTTGGGGGAGAAGATAAAAGTGTCATTTTTAGTTTATTTGGACCCAAGAAATGGAGGAAAAACAAGTGTAAATTTGGCAGGAGCACCCGTGTCTGTTTGACTGGTCATCTGTGCAATATCACAACCGAGTCAAAAAAGAAAGTTAAGAAGAAATTGCCAATTCCCTTCAAACCCAGGTGAGCAAATATGTAAATCTTCTACCCCATTAAAGGCTTCTTTCTCATTATGTAGTTAATAACAAGATATATACCATGTGTTTTTGGTTGCAAGACATAGTTTGGATGAAGTTGTCGGCGATTCTTCCTATTGTAAAGTCATGCAATGTGAAAGCCCCTGCCGCCGATCCATCTTGCAGTGTAAATAAAGCAGCGACAAAACACTAGCCCAGATAGTCATGCAGTGTGAAAACATCTGTGACACGACTACTTTCAAAATCATGCAGTCTGAACTCGGCATAAAGTGACGTTGGTGAATTAGTAACGGCTTCTGCTGTTCTGGTGTTGACTGCTGATGTTGATTAATGACGGAAGAAAGTAGTTCCTCTTACAAAAGGATTTTGAGACTCTCTGTGTTTCATTTTTTAATATACACGAATATGTCGTCGAACTGTTGTATAAATGCAATACCACACTCATAGCAGTGCGATATGGCTGTATATCGTCACTGGTGGGACAATAAGGCAAATTATATTGTATTATATTATATTATATTATATTATTATATTATATTATATTATATTATATTATATTATATTATATTATATTAGATTAGATTAGATTAGATTAGATTAGATTATTCATTCATTCATTCATTCATTTTCTTGTCGGCTTAGTCCCTTTATTGATCCGGGGTCACCACAGTAGAATGAACTGCCAACTTATACAATATTATTACATTATATTATATTATACAAATTATTGTATCATAATTATTGGTTGTTTATTTTTATAGTATTAATGATGATAATGAATATGCAACCATCATTATTGTTGTCCTTATTGATATTATAGTCTTTTCTGTTTCAGTTATTTTACTGTGTGTCTACTATGAACCAATATTTGATTTTTATCCTGTTCTGTTTATCTTTTTAAAAATCATTGAAATAAAGAATTATGGAAATAGTTTATCAAAAATACAGCATTTTAAGAGTGTAATAATATTTGACTATCTAATTTGTATTTTAAATATATTTACATGATAAAAATATTTGGGATTTTTATATTTTAATTTTGACTTAAGGATACATTCTACTATGTCCTGTAATATATGCTGATAAAACAAATTATTTTATTGTGTTTTATTTATGTATTAGAAACAAAATAGCACTTAGACCCCTCACACAATAATCCTAGCATATTGCAGTTATAGTTATAATATAGTCATATTTAGGCTATATTTAGTTGTTTAATAACATGAATAACTGTGATTAAATTGATATAATAGTTCTAAATACAATATAGAATAAATTAAATCAGCAAAACTCAGTAAGAAGGTGCGAGCAACCTAAATGGCATTCACTTGTTAAATATCCTCTTTAGCAGTCAATCACGACGACCTGAGGACAGTTGCTCAAAACTCACACTCCCATAATTCCTCGGTCGCATTGAGGAATTATGGGTATTATGAGTCGGGCACTTCCTGCATTCACGCTGGAGTAGGATAACGCACGTGTTTTTTTATTTTTACAGTTTACTCATAGTATTAATGTTAACTGATAATTCGTTGCGTTTGTTGTAAGTTCGGACGCTGAATTTCTGTCTCTAAGGCTTGGCTGGAAACGCAGACGCGATGACCCACAACTTTTTACTGAAGGCTTCTTTACTGTACAAAGACATTTGCCCTGAACAGTCGCGCTTTCTCCTGTAAGTACACTTTAATTTTCATTTTCTATTCATATTTTACATGACATGAAATCTATTTTACATTCGTTTCTTAATGTTTACGGCTGTAATGTCATGAAGTCACCAGTAGATGTCAGGATTCTCCTCGTCAACTCTTCATGATGTACTTCAGAAGACATTGCAGATCATGTTTATGTCTGATGAGAACTGAACTGATGAGATTTAGTTTCTGCTTTTTGACAATACACAATAGACTACAATGAAAATATAATAAGCATAACTGATGAGACAAAGTGACATTAAAATGATTTTTTATAGATTGTTTATAAAAATACTGATCATTATTAGTTTTATAATAATAAATACTGCTATTCTTTATATATTGCTATTATTTTATATTTTGTAAGGTGGATTATTTTATTATTCTTCGGTATTTGTAATATGAGTAAGCACTATTTTAATGACAAAACAGTATAACAATAGCAATATGAATCTTTCTTGTTTTTTGATGTTGTATTATATTACATTTTATATGTTAGTACTAGCAATAACTATGGATAATGTAAAATTATAATAACAATAACAATATTGCTATTACTTGGTTATTATTAATATTAATACAAAACAATTTAATATTAATGTTAACCTCTCTATTGACTATTGTATATTATATCAAAATATAAATGTGTGTGTGTGTGTGTGTGTGTGTGTGTGTGTGTGTGTGTGTGTGTGTGTGTGTGTGTGTGTGTGTGTGTGTGTGAGCGCAATAATAAAATGTATATTATTATAAATATGCAAAATCAATGTTTTAATGACAAAATGATGATAGTATTAGCAATATAAATCAGTTTTGTTTTATATATAATGGTATTAATAATAAAACAAATTAATATTAATATTTTTTATCATTAATACTACAAATAAAACCGCAATAAATAATTATAATATTGCAAATAATTAATGTTGTTAATAATAAAGTAAAAAAAAATGTCATATCTGTTCAATTCTCAATAGTTTAAATAAATGTTATTGTTTTGTAATAGAAATATCATAATACATAGAGTCAGTGTTTTAACAGCAATAATACAAATTATAAAATTACAATGACAGTAGAATAATTGTAATTGTTTAATCATTTTAATAGTAATAATAGTGTTATTGATAATTAAATAATGTATTGTGGTTATTTTTATTAGTATTAAAAATAGTTACAACGTATTACGTACAATCAATGTTTTAATGAATAATAAATGAAAAATAGTAATGTAAATCACTCATTTTTACAGATTTGTTGATCATTTATTGAAGGTTCAATGGTGTAGGGAAAGATTAATGTATCAATAACATAATCACAATATAAATGATTCTTATTTATTTTTTATATTTATTTTTTATTTACTGCTAATACTATTTTTAATTAAAAACTAACTAAAAACTAATTGTTAATCTTAATGCTAAAATATTTTTTAATGCAGAAGTTTACTTTACCCGTCTTGTTTACTTTTTTTGTGAATAGCAGAAAAGCACCATGAATGTGATGAAATTAGCACGTTCACTCTAATCTCATCAGCTAAACAGTGTGTTAGTAATTTAGCAGCTTTTGTTCGCTGTGTTGGGTTAATCCCACATGTAACATTATTAAACACTTGTTCCTTTAATATACTGAAAGTGAAGGGAACAATTTCTCATCTCATTTGAAACATCCCTAGTAATCACCCACGGCATATATGAATTGCACTTTTATAGATTACAATTTTTTAACCAGTGTTTTGATCTTAAAAAGCATTGCAGTTTATATGAAGTGTCAATACTAAAGAACAGTTTGTAAACACGTTTTCATGGTTCGTTCACATTTCAAAAGTTTTTCTTGATTAGAGTTTTTGTCTTGTTTCTAATCTAAATATTTAATAATCCTTAAATCGAGAAGCATTTTCTAGACGAGCAAAAAAGATTCTTGTTTTCAGAAATTAGATATCATAATTAAGTATGTTTTCTTTAAAACAAGCCAAATAGTCTGCCAATGGAGTAAACCAAAATATTGAAGATACACTGTTCATTTTGTCCCAACACAAATTGATAAAATTAACGTAATGGTTTTAACAAATTTTAGTGGATTAAACATAAAACAGTTACGTTGTTTAAATAAACTCAATAATTGTGTTGCTTCAACTATTTTTTTGAGTGTATTGGCAGTTATTTTGCTTAATGTTGATAATGACATTGGATGAGAAAAGAAGGACGCAGGATTGCTTAAAAAGTAGCATATTGAAAACAGTTTCTTTCATTCAGTTTCTTTCTTGCAAAGTCATGAAAGCAAAAACCTTTAGCTAGGTTTGTCAAATATTTAAGTTTGTAAAAAATTTAAGTAAATAACCATCAACTTGACAGATTAACACCAATAACTATGAGGAATCTTAAAATGTTCTTTAATTTGATCATAGTTTTTTCATTGTGTGTGTGCATGTTAATGTAACTCATGAAAAATGTTTAAAATGGCTCCTATCCGGATGAATTCAAACAAGCAGTGACCACAAAAATGTATAAAATAGTACTGTTCTCTGAATTTGATCTCCACTGTAATGTCAAAAATATCCGTAAATTAGCAGTTTTACATATTTTGTAATTCATGTTTTTATTTTTATATTCCCCCTTATGTTTTTGAATTGCATTATGGGACCTTGATCTTTCTTCCATCAACTTTTAACCTTAAAAAGTTTGAAAAGTGACTTTTATTAACAATCTTTATATTTTAAAGTGATATATTGTCTAAGTTAGTGTTGTACAGTCACTGGCCACTTTATTAGGTACACCTTACTAATACTGGGTTTGACCCCTTGTTACCTCAGAACTGCCTTAATCCTTTGTGGCATAGATTCAACAAGGTACTGGAAATATTCTCCATAAAATTTGGTCCATATTGACATGTTAGCATCACGCAGCATCCGTGATGCAAATCTCCTGTTCCACCACATCCCAAAAGTGCTCTATTGGAATGAGGTCTGGTGACAGTGGAGGCCATTTGAGTATAGTGAACTCATTGTCATGTTCAAGAAACCAATCTGAGATGATTCGCACTTTGACGTGCACGTTATCCTACTGGAAGTAGCCATCAGAAGATGGGTACACTGTGGTCATAAAGGGATGGACATGGTCAGCAACAATACTCAGGTAGGCTGTGGCGTTGACATAATGCATATTTGGTACTAATGGGCCCAAAGTTTGGCAAGAAAATATCCACCAAACTATTACACCGCCAGCACTAGCCTGAATCGTTGATTCAAGGCAAGATGGATCCATGCTTTCATGGTGTTGACGCCAGATTCTGACCATCCTTCTGCCATACGAATGTCGCAGCAGAAATCAAGACTCATCAGACCAGGCAATATTTTCCCAATTTTCTATTGTCCAATTTTGGTGAGCCTGTGTGAATTGTAACCTCAGTTTCCTGACCTTAGCTAACAGGAGTGACACATGGTGTGGTCCTCTGCTGCTGTAGCCCAAGGTTTGACATGTTGTGAGCTCAGAGGAGCTCTTCTACAGACCTCAGTTGTAACGAGTGGTTATTTGAGTTACTGTTGCTTTTCTATCAGGTCAAACCAGTCTGGCCATGGCATCCACTGACCTCTTCTGACCTCAGCTGACCTCCTCTGACCTCTGTCATCAACAAGGCATTTGTGCACACAGAACTGCCGCTCACTGGTTATTTTATCTTTTTCTGACCATTCCCTGTAAACCCTAGAGATAGTTGTGCGTGAAAATCCCAGTAGATCAGCAGTTTCTGAAATACTCAGACCAGCCCGTCTGGCACCAACAACCATGCCATGTTCAAAGTCACTTAAATCCCCTTTCTTCCCCATTAAGATGCTCGGTTTGAACTGCAGCAGATCGCCTTGACTTGCTGTCATGTGATTGGCTGATTAGACTGGTGTACCTAATAACGTTGCTGGTGAGTGTATATTAAGCTAAAATCTTTTCTGTTGTTTTACAGACTTACTTCTTTACATATTATTTTTATTTTTCATATATTATATTATTTTACACTAATGTAATGTCATTAAAAATCACCTTATTAATACAAAGAGTTCAATTTTCAACATCAAAAAACAACAAAGCAGAGATCAAAGTTCCATAATGCAATTCACAACAGTAAATAATTGAAAAACACTTGTGAATCACAAAATACAGAAAGCGTTTTTTAACAGATATTTTTTTCAGCGTGGATGACTTTGGATCAGTTCTTAATCAACACAATTTTACACTGAAGCACATTTCATAAGCACTTGGGAATGCTTTTAAGTGTATTAGATATTGACTGTGTTCTCACAGCAGAGTGAAGATAAATAACACACGGCCTTGGGTTGTGGCATGTTTTTCTTGGATTAAATGTCTCCCCGGCCCATGTTCAGATTTCACGCACTGCATGTTTTGAGCATTAGTTGGCTTGTTGTGTTGGGAGAGCGAAGGGTACATCTGTAATGACTCACGGCGGTTCTGTGCGTAACTTACTGGAACCCGTCGTCTGAAAGAATGCTTGCTATGAGATCTTCTTAAGTTAGTGCGCAGAGGTTGCATTCTTGTTATAAATCTCTTGTGTTAAGCCTCTTAAATGGCAGGCTGACTGTCGATATCTTCCACAGGTGTCATCATAAGGCACGTTTTACTTCTGCCTGTATATATAAGCTGTTGTGTCCGGTTTGGAGTTGCTCGAAGAACACCGTAATGGGGCATTATTCTCTTTCCTGATTTTTATCGCAGGGGTTTAGAGTCTTTGTTGATAATAATCCTGCCTAGACAGCACATTGTAAATTAAATTACAAGGGCTTTTTTCTTATCCTGGTTGTGAGAGCACTTAAAAGGAGCTGCATTATTAAATAGGTACATTTATTTAAATAAGATTTCCACAAGGGAGAATCATAGCCAGTGGCTTAGTTGGAACTAGTAGCAGTTAGTGTTTCATAAATTACACAGAATTAATTAATTAAAAGGAAGAAAACAGTTATCTTAAGCACAGATTCAAAATGAAAGATAAATCAATTGTAAATAAAGTAGGGCTGTATGATATTGGAAAAAACTTGACATTGCAATGTTTTTTCTGCGATATGTATATGAATATAATTTCACCAGATCACTTAGTGTAATTAGTGATTAATGATTTAATAGGACAGTTAATCTGCATACATGAAACACATTATGTTTTATTGATTTTTTTTAATTTTTTTTTTAATGCTCATCTGGATTAGAGTATAAATTGAACAAATAAATGTAAACAAATAACACTGCATAGTCTTCATTGGTTAAAGTTAAATACAGTTATTTTTTTTATAAAACTACAAATGTTATCATTTAAACTAACACAAATGGTTTAAATGCACTTGAAATCTTACCTAATTCTCATACTCTGTGATGTGACTGTCGCGAATTTACACATAGCAAAATCAATGCTGAAGCAATGCTGAAGTGTATTTTAATAAATTAAAGTTTTTGGTAGTTTAACAAAATACAGTAATTAGCATTTGAAGTGAATCAAGACCTTCCATCAAAGTTGTCCTAAAACTACTTAACAGCACCCATTATTTGTCCTAGGAAAATTACGAAAAACTTTAAAAAATAAATAAATAAACAAACACGTGCATATTCTCTGTCATTTTCATAAAAGCTCAGAGAGATAACAAAAAAATGAAATAAGTGTAAGCCAAAAAGTATAAATTAAAGGAATGCAAATTTGTTTCCTAAAAGAAAGCAAATATTTTTAACATTTTATTGCAATAAAAACAAAATTTTAGTTTGGAAAAAAAAGTCATAAAACCATTACGTTTAGACAATACTAAAACAAGTTAAATAGTCAAGTAAGGAAAATTATAGAAAAAAATTGCAAAATAAAGTCAAAAAAGACAACAATTTAAAAACAAGATGTAATGCATTTCGGATTTTTTTAAATTCAATTTTAATTGCATTACAATAAAAGTGCTAAAAAAAAAACTAAATTACTGACACAAAATAAACGTAAAATAAATCCACTGAATGAAGAGAGAGAAGCCCAATCCCAATTCTATTTTGTACCCCTACCTCTTTCCCTTCCGCTTGGCCCTTTGCTCTAGAAACAGAGTGTGAAGGGGAAGGGCTTCAAAATGTACCCCTGAGAAATGGGACAGCCCTACATCAGCAGCACACGTCATCATGTCATCATGATCTCTTGCTTCATATGAGATTGTTGACCGCGACTGCTGTAGTTATTCCAGTTGTGTTATTTTTTGGTATTTATCTTTAGAAAATCACTACAGGCTTATATAATGTTATCATATAATGATATTATGTGGCAATAAGATCGTAACTGTATTGTGCATTTACACCCTGGCCATAATTATCTATGTAAACAAACCAAAACAACATTAACATTATAGCAGACTCTGGAAAAAGGTCATTAACAGCCACTAGACTTTTCAGACAGGGTATTCGGTGTCACCAGGTGACAGAATGTTGTCGGACTACTATACAGGAGTTAATAAAAGTGATTATAGACAGCAAAATTTAGTGTTTTTAATTTAGTTTTTTTAAAGCATCACAGTAAAACACAAACACCAATATGAATTTACTGAAACGTGCTTGTTTTTTGTAGAAATTCATAATAATGACAACAAAAACACTAGTTTTGCATCTCCTAACTTCTGTGTGAAGCTATGCTGCTGCTGTTGATGGTGTATTGGAAATTTTCGTACCCTTGGTTTCGAGTGTGGTCAAGAAAAATCTCAGTTTCAAGGGCTATCCAGCCCTACGAGTTCAGGCTAAAGAGCATTGGGACACCCCTATCCCGTCACGTAAACATGCAAAACGAGAAAATAGGGGTAAGGGGAAGTCTAAGGGGTAGAATTGGGATTGGGCCAGAGAGAAAGGGAGTTTTGTTAAATGTTTCATTTAAACTTTTAAAGCCTGAACAAAAATAGATTTGTATTATTTATTTTTATTTATTTATTTGCTAAACAAATGCATAACTCTGTAAAGTGTTTGGATGTTTGGAGGCCATTTATCAGACTTCACAGCAGGCTGGAATTATTTCCCCTCACACTTCATCACCACCCAGATAACAGCTCAATGTCCTCTCAATGGGAACAAGAGGTCTGCCCCGGCTCTGTGGGACACGCTGGGAAACATCCGCTGTGGCATTACAAACACTTGCAGATGATGGAGCAATGCATGATGAGAATTAAACTGCCCCCGTTAGCATACACGTGCCACACAATAACAACAGGCAGCTTTTAGCAATGTGAACTAATTTTAGACAGGATTATGAAGCTTAGACAACGGAGGCAGGCAGAACAACACCATCTCCTAAAATTAGCAAGGACACTCATAAAGTCTCGAGGGGGAAATGAAAGCCTTGGGGGAGTCACGGTCATAAGTTCAAGCACCGACAGCATTTTGACCTCAGTATTTTTAAGGAGTCATGCTGTAATTCTTACTGAGTGCATTGATTGTTGTTAGACTGAGTGTATACCAGACTGCAGCATTTTCTGTTATTCACACACTGTTGCAGAGTTTCTACCCTGCATGTATGAATCTATAAGATATAAACAAACCGCAGGCTTACTTTTAGATGGGGCACAAGACCAATGCCAAGACTGTGAATTATTCATATGCTGCAATATTTGAGAATAACTATTTTAGTCTGAGATTTACAGCCTAACTCTGCTTTTTTTGTTTTTGTTACAGGCAGAGGCATCAGAGCACTGGCAAGTTATTATAATTATTATTATATATATAATATATTTGTATATTAAATAATTTCTGTCTGTCTATCTGTCCGTCTGTCCGTCCGTCTGTCTGTCCGTCTGTCTGTTCCTCTGTCTGTCCGTCTGTCTGTTTGTTTGTCTATACGTCTCTCCATCTATCTATCCGTCTATCTATCTAAACAAAAAAACGTTAAAAAGGCAACCAATAAATCATGCTAGTGTGAAAATCATGTTGGAGCCATGCTAGCAACATACTAAAATTTAAGCAGTTGGCTAACTTATGCTATAAACATCCATCCACATGCTAGCAGTGTGTTAGAACCATGCTAAAATGTTAGCAGTTGGCTAAATCATGCTATAAACATTCATTCAATTCAATTCAGCTTTATTTGTATAGCGCTTTTACAATGTAGATTGTGTCAAAGCAGCTTCACATAAATGGTCATAGTAACTGGATCAGGGTAGTTCAGTTTTTAGTATTTAAGTTCAGTTCAGTTTAGCTCAGTTCAGTGTGGTTTGAAGTCATTATTGAGAGTCCAAACACTGAAGAGCAAATTCATCGATGAGTAGCTTTTCAGATCCTGAACCATGCAAGACATTGGTGACAGCGGAGAGGGAAAAAAAACTTCACCAATAGGAGAGTGAAGAAAAAAAAACCTTGAGAGAACCAGACTCAGTTCGGCACGACCAGTTTAATTTCTCCGCTAGATTGATTCATACATCAATCTATCTGATAAGTCTGCTAGCAATTTGATAATCATGTTAGAACAAGGCTAGCAACGTGCTATAATGTTAGCAGTTGGCTAGATCATGCTATAAACATCCATCCATTTGATAAACCCTGCTAGCAGTGCGTTAGTATGTTAGAACCATGCTAACAACATGCTTAGCAGTTGGCTAAATCATGCTATAAACATCTATACGTCTGATAAATCATGCTAGCAGTGTAGATCATGTTAGAACCATGCTAGCAACCTAATAATGTTAGCAGTTGGCTAAATGGTATAATTTTCCAGATTTTAATTATCTAATTTTAAATATTTCAAAAGATTAAAGGGCAAAATTAAATCTAATGTTTTACTGTAAAGTTTTGTATTCTGTTTTTATTTATATTCGCTTATTTTGGATAAACTTTTATTGAAACATAAAGTTGTTATTGAAGTGATTAGTATGTATTATTAGTATTATGTATTAGGCTATTATTTGTTGATCTTGCCATGAAATAGCCATGGTTTGGTCAAATGTTTGTTTAAGAATGTAGAAATTAGATGGACTTTGATTAGATTATGAATGAATGAAATATTAGATTAGATTAGATGTTTGAATTAAATATAAAAATCTAATGATTGTAGGCCCAACATAATATATTGTAAACATTGTGCTTGTAAAGATTACAACTTTCTCAACCCCTATATAGAACAGGCAAAATATGTGGATACAGATAACATTACCAATGTTTATTGTCTACACAAGACCTTGTAAGCAACACAAGAGAAAGTTGGTCTTAAAAGGTAGGGTGACCCAAGCTAGATCCATTAAGTTCTACCACAATTCCTGATGTCAAACTAGAATCCATTTCTATGGCCTTCACAAACCTCAAAGACTGCCCGACAGCGGGGTTGGATGACCACATATTGCAAAAGCTGTTTTCCAAAGTCCAAAATGCCAAACCCTCCTCAGAATAGAGCACAGCATCACCTGCTTTATTTTAACCAGTTGCCATGCCAAAAACCTCATCTATATTTCTCCCTCTGTTTCAGCCGCTGCATTGCCGCAGTCTATAATCTGCCCCTTCTGTTTCGAGTGGCGGAAACTGGGCAATCATCACGTGCGTCTGCGGCCCAAGCGGAAGCCCACGGCGAGGATCAGACGACTTCTAAAGAGAGAGTCTGCAGGAAAGAGACTCAGCGCTGAACAGACTGCAGTCCTGCAAAAGTTTAAAAGAGCCTCCAATGCTATGGTGAGGTCCAGTCCACCTGTTTTATGTCCACTTCAGTTTATTTTCTGCCCTCAGTATCATAAGTGTGGGTGTTTAAGATTAGATTAGATGTATGAATGGAAAACTGACATAGTTAACCATGTTAACGTTGAGTTGAAGACCAAAGGATTCATATTTATAACATATTTCCTAAGTGCTGTTTAACAGAGCATGGATTTATCTCCACAGTATTTTCTATTGTATTTTTCTTCTGGAGGAAGTCTTATTTATTTTAGCTTGGCTGGAATCATAAAGATTTAAAAATATTAAAAAAATTGTCAATATTATTAGCCGCCTAAAGAATTGTTTTTTCCTGATTAGATACATATAAAACCAATGAATTGTCTAATTCACCTAACTTGCCTAGTTAACCTTAATAACTTTAGTAAAATAACTAAGTAAAGACGTTAAATGGCACTTTAAGCTGAATACTAATATCTTGCAGCATAACTAGTAAAATATTATGTACTGTCATCATGTGAAAGACGAGTGTTATGTTACATTTATTGTCTGATAATAAAATATAAATAAAACAAAATATACAGTAAATAAATAAATAAATGAATGTGTTTAAAACTGCTAATTAAAATTAAAATTTTTGTAAAAAAAAATCATACAGATGTTAAACTCTAGAATGTTTAAGCAGGACTTGACAATAAGCTGTTGAATTATTTTAAAATAATGTACACCTAATGTGGAGATAAAGTCATGGTATTAGGCCATGTGATCTTGTCAAATATTCTGTGAAAGCATTATTATTTTGATTTAATAGATTAATTTTTATTCATTTTTATTATTACTTCATTACAAGTTTTCAGCAGCATCATCGCTACTAATAATACTATCATGCTACCGAGAAATTAAGCGGTTACTGCTTTCGTTAATTATTCCTTTAACTGATTATTAACAGGCCTGACATTAACCGTGTGCATGTGATCGTCCTTTCAGTATCACTCACAGCATGTTTTTTACCTGCTTTCTTTTGCTTAGTTATTTTTGTTAATGTGGTTTATTGTCATTTTTTACAATAACATTGCTTTAATATGAGATTAGCACACACTTTATATGTAGATAACTGGTGATCTGGGATCTTAATCCAGGAAAGATTACAGTGGACATTTAAATACATGACAGTAGTTCTTTTTTTAAATGTCTTTTTTTTTTTTAAGGAAAAATTTGTTGACTTAAAAGGTGCATGTATATAGCTACACTTTGCTAGTTTTGACACATTATTAAAAATTAGTGGCTAATAAATAATTATTTATTTTTGGTGTGGTCAGAGATAAATTTGTTAAATCCTTAACTTTGAGCCCTGTAAAGTCATGTGAAATAAAAATTAATTGCAATGCAACACAACCCATTTGCTCATCCACATTGAGCAACTCTTACACAGCACACACAAAAAGTGAAATGAATGAACACAACATCTAAATCAAGTCATTTTAGCATGTCAAAGTCAAATTTATGCATGTAAAATATATTTTTCCAACAGCAAAAGTGCGGTTAGTGAAAATGACAAGTGGCTAGTAATGTTAGAAATTTCCTAGCCACTGTGGCTGGTGATCCAAAAAGTTAATGTCAAGCCCTGATTATAACCATGACATTACATCAAGCACATTTAAGATGTAAGCATTCATATTTTAATATTGTAATTTTTATTTATTTATTTTTATTATTATTATTTTTCAAAATGTACTTATTGTATAGATGCAATAGAGACAGGGAAGTATGGGGGAGAGAGGGTGAATTAGATCAGGATGTGACCCAGGTCAGACTCAGACTGGACATCCAATGAGCCAACCACTTTTAACATTTCTGATTTTAAAGCTTTTGTCCTTCTTTATGTTTATAAGCAACATATTTTCTCTATATTAACTAATCTGGGGGATACAATGAAAAAGTAGTCTGTTGTAATGTAACGTTAATTTAAAAATGAACTATTTTGGCTGCTGTTGCTTTGAAGGACACAGATCAGGACACAGAAGGACACAGGATCATTGATGTATCCCTAAAAGCAGTTCCCATTGACTTCCACTTTAAAATAAAGCCTGCTCTTACTTATGCACTCTTAATAGACTGTGGGACACAAATGAAATCTTGTTTTCAAAATGCATCCTAATACATGATGCAAATGTTTAGAAGTTCAGCCAGGAGTATGATTCTTTATTTTTAGGAGCTATGTTAATAGACCATCACACAATAATTCTCATTCGTCTGGCAGAAAGACATCTCTTGCACACCGAAATGCTCTTTTTATAGCGATTCATTTAGCCTCCGATGACTTTGATCTAAAAGCCAGGAAGATGATTTAGAGCGGAAAAGTTCCCATTTTAAAAGACTCATTCTAAAGCATGACAGGATCTGTGCTTGTGCTTAGATTTAGAAATGAAGCAAGACACAGGAGGACAAAATGTTTCATCCATTGGTAACACACGTTACATGTTTCCATTAGTTAATATTTACAAAAAGGAACAAACAATGAACAATACATTTATTACACTCTTCTTATTTGGGTCACACTTTTATTTTAAAGTTCAATTCTTGCTATTAGAGACTTTTAGCTCAATAAATTACAAATTAATAGTTAGTAAGGTAGTAGTTGGGTTCATGTATTGAGTAGGAATAGAGATGTAGAAGTAGGGCTGCCTGATATGGTAAAAAATGCAATCTAATTGTTTTCCATTTTAAACGATAACAATATATATTTCGATATAAGTTGTTAATGCTTCCAGAGTATCCCAACATTGACTGAAGCTACATTAAATGGGTCCATTAAATGGCATAACATTTCATTTGATAAATTTTCAATTTGGTACATCTCTAATGTCAACACACTTCTAGATTCCCATTGTTACACATTTCTGCTGTGTGATTGGCTCTTAGATCAATATAGAGTAAAAAAGTTCAGATTTTATCATTGGTATTGATAAATTTGAACGCAATCAAATATAATATTGTTATTCAGCTTAGCCCTTAGAACAACATCATACTATATAAGTACTAATAAACAGCAATATCTTAATAGGCAGGTAATAAGCCCCACCTCATAAGACATCACGTTGTACCCATTTTCACTTTTTTGTAAAATACATGTGTCCTAATAGTGTTTTTAGCAGCGTGGGACACGTATATGACTGTCAACATCTCAAAAAATGTGTTTTGGTGTTTCGTGACCCTTAAAGAAAGATGGTCAGACAAACAACAGGAGCAGGCAGAATACAATCCTAAACTTGAGAACAGTACAGGGATCAAAACAAAGAAACACTCACAAATTTTGATCAGCGTTTGAATTGAGGGTTTATGTAGTGTGTGTAATGTCAGAGTCCAAATTGTTCACAGCTGTAGTGGGTGATTTATCATGGGAGTTGTAGTCCAAGCGAATGACAGGTTGCATATACAGATGGTTGATGTGTCCTTGAGTGAGTCTCGTGGAGGCATGACATTGGCTTCATCCAATGTTCGAATTTTGTGCCATAAATAAATTCAAATTAGCAAATATTTATGTAAATAAGGCCTCAGTTGCACATTTAGATACATTTTTTAACCTTGTAATACAAAAATGTATGCAACTCTTAATGTAATTAGTCAACTGGGGAGATATGTTCATAACTACTTTAACCAATTCACATTGCCTTGACCCTCAGTAGCATCGCTCTGGAGCTATACGTGCTGCTCTACACGAACACACACTGTATCAGTATCTGAGACTCTGTTGACTGGTAGGCGTAAGACTGTTAGATTCTGCACACATTGCTGGCATTTGCTTCTCTGCGGGAGAGGAAGATTCTGGCAGGAGCCAATAATGAACTTGATAGGGAGCCAATGTCAGTAGAGTTCATTTCTATTAAGCCTGTCTTATTTTCCCATCCTACATTAGTGTGTTAGCATTGAGAGCAAAAAAAGCATTCAGAACATTTTCAATGCAATCTCTCAACTCTTTGGTGGAGGTCATGGAAAAACATATATCTCTGTTTGTCAGCATGGTTCGTCAGATCTAGCAGAGCTTAAAAATAGCCTCAATCTATTTTAAGATGGAGGATCTGTCATTCTAGGTTAATGCCATATTTTAAGGTTATAATAAAGAAAGCAGTAAAACAGCATATTACATTTATTCCCAAAGGATCATGCGACACTAAAAACTGTAGGAATGATGCTGAAAATTTAGCTTTGCCATAATAAGAATAGATTACATAATATATTTGTGTGTGTGTGTGTGTGTGTGTGTGTGTGTGTGTGTGTATTTTAATAGAAAATGTAAGGTTTAAATTGTAGTAATATGTATTGTTAGCATTTTTAAATAAATGTAACCTAAAACAATTATAAAATATACAAAATAATGGTTTATAATGATAATATTCTTGTTATATTATTATTATTGTTTTCGTAATATTTATTATTATTTTTATTTTCCGGTGACACGGTGGCTCGATGGTTAGCACTGTCGCCTCACAGCTAGAAGGTCAGTTTCTGTGTGCATGTTCTCCCTGTGTTTGCGTAGGTGCTTGGTTTCCACAGCAGACCTATTTGAATAAAATAAATATTCATTTAAATAAATATTTGAATAGTGAATTGAATAAACTAATTGTGTTTAAATGAGTGTGTATGGATGTTTCCTAGTACTGGGTTGCAGCTGGAAGAGCATCGGCTGTGTAAAACATGCTGGATAAGTTGACAGTTCATTCTGCTGTGGCGACCCCCGATTAATTAAGGGGACTAAGCCAAAGGAAATGAATGAACAAGTTATTATTTTTTTAACAGTTTATTTTTATTTATTTATTAATTTCAAACAACAATTTATTTTTTAACAAGAGGACAAAGTATCACTAGTTGAAAGGACTCTGAAATGTTTTGCGTTTTTTCGTTATGGATTAATTAATACACAGAAATACATAGAAACGATACGAAAATGTCAGACTTCAGTGTGTAAAGACTTTTACTTTTAACTTAATTGAAATGTACTTGCCTATTTGATTATTTTTTACCATGGTTTTATAAGATGTTTTCACGCCTGACTAGGAGGTGGTTTTTGTCAAATCAAATTTGTACACACTGTGAGATGTTTTTGAGTTGGCAGTGTTTTAGTTTTCATGCGATTATGCTTAAATGTTTTAAACTGACTTTTTAATTAATTGGATTTTATTGTTTTAATTTTAACCTGTCCAGGGACTACAGGTGGAAATTAGCAATCCTGCTACAAGCTGGCACAATGCATCTTTCCTCTTTGAGGTTAATGTAATCTTTGTGCATTGTCCCTTTTAAATAAATAAATAAATAAATTCATTCAGTCATGGGTTGCTATGAAAATCACTGCTTGCTTCTCATTTGATATCAGCAGCTTTCATCTGCACATTCATCAGCTTTTTCTCTTTGTGATATATAGTAATGTTAATAAAATAATACTTCAGAAGCATATAGATGAAGGCGGAAGGTGAAATGCTGACTGGTTGGGTCAGTGGGTGTAAATGAGTTGATTCCAGCTCATGTCCCTTGTTGAATTAGGGCTCTTGAAACTCTCGGTCTTGAACTTCTCAGTCAGTCAGAGCCAGTCAGTCTCTCGCAGTGAAATGCTTGACGCGCTGTGGCTTGTGACAGCTCTGCCAGGTCTTTAGCAAGTTATTTTAAGTAGCCTTTTATATCTTAGTTGGATTAATGCCTATTTCATCTTTACAAATACAGTATGCTGTATGTAGATTTGGTAAAACACTGTCGCCTCACAGCAAGGGGGTCGCTGGTTTGAGTCCAGGCTGGGCCAGTTGGCATTTCTGTGTGGAGCTTGCATGTTCTCCCTGTGTTGGCGTGGGTTTCTGAGTGCTCCGGTTTCCCCCACAGCCCAAAGACATACGGTATAGGTGAATTGAATAAACTAAATTGGTTGTAGTGTATGAGTGTGTGGGTGTTTCCCAGTACTGGGTTGCAACTGGAAGGGCATCCGCTGCATAAAACATAAGCTGGAATTGTTGGCAGTTCATTCCGCTGTGGTGATCTCTGAAATGCAGACTGAGCCGAAAGAAAATAATTGACTATGAATCATTATGAATCTTTGAATAATTAATCATCATGACTTTTTTAAATCTTTCATGCATTTTAGAAACAGGTCTTCATTTTGCTGCTTTTTATTTCTACCTAAAAGTTAAGCAATTTTCTTAAAAATGTATTTTCTGGTTCTAAAGGCATTGTGGGTCACAGATTGTAAATCTATTAGGAGTAGTGCACCGCAGAATGTTTGCTAAAAGATTTTTTGGCTGCTTATATTTGCAATGCTCTAATTTATGTCAAATGTAAGATAAAAAAATATGCAAATTTGTAGCGCACATGCATTTCCAGTCTCTTAGTTGTTGTCACCTCCGGGTTGGAAAGTTTTCACACCTCCAACGGAAAGCTCAGATGGTGCTTGTGGATCTTTCAACGTTTTGCGAAGCATCTGTGCCAGCAGCCTTGGCTTTTTCCAGCCAGCGCTTGATGCAGGTTCTGCTTGATGTGTGTGACATCCTGTTTTCCCCTCAGGGAAAGAATCAGTGATGCAGCTTTTTCCATATTTGGTCAAAGGGGAAGGGTGAACCACAGATCCATCGATCGCCCTGGAAAGCAGATGGGCCTCCACATATCAATAGCTAAACTCTCTCACTCTCACACACACATATATTACTTGGCCAGGCTTGCATATCAAGGGCAGCTGTGGCATCTAGAGACTCAGCACAAGGTCAGACCAGACTGACTGTCTAGTCCGGCTTGTGGCTTCTGGGCTGAGGGTATTTCAGTATTTTGGACTATTAATAGAACACTTAAACCCTTCCGTTCAGCTCATATCAGTTAGATATTATGCATGGCTAATATGGAGGTATCTGTAGTCTGAAGGTTTGTGAAGACATTCAAAATGCAATACAATGGTACCTCGCTATTGCTCCGTTCACTTTTGGCGGACTCGCCGTTTTGCTGATTTTTTTTTAATGCAATTTGACATACTTTTTTCTACATCGCATTTTGTTCTGCGTCTTGATTAGCGCATTGTGTTCTGCGTGCTGACTGTTACAGTGTGACTCTGAAGTGCTCTGTAGTTTGCAAGTTTTCTCCCCACATTGACCAGTTGTTCTGCACCCTCAAAGGCACCTGCTTTTGCACTCAAAAGGCAGAGAAAGATGCTAACCATCGGACAAAAAGTTGAACTTCAGGACATACTTGAAAAAAGGTAGATGTTACATGGCTGTAGGGCACCATAACAGAATAAATAAATGAAAATCAAATGGTTTTAATATTTGGTTTCATTCTATAATGCTGGACTTATTTTTCTATGAATGTTTGAACTTTGAGAGTGTTTAAACAAGAGAGAAACGTGTGAAAATAGTAATGCCTGTCTGAGAAAAATGTATGTAGTGTGTAGTGAGGGGTTTTACAGCCTTAAAACATCTATAATAATTGAAAAATAAAATATAATAAAGCTGACTACTTCACGATTTCGCCTATTGCAGGTGATTTTTAGAATGTAACTCCTACGAATAATGAGGGACCACTGTATTGCAAGTCTGATGTAAAAAGGAAAGGAAAGGTCCTTCAAAAGGAAAGATAGGATTCAAATTTGGGACTGCTATCGGCGCTGACAGTTAAAGGATTTTATTGCATGCAATAACAAAAAGATGCAATGTTTTCATTAACATACAGTTGAAGTCAGAATTATAAGCCCCTCTGAATTATTAGCACCCCTTTTTTTCCCCAATTTCTGTTTAACAGAGGGAAGATTTTTTTCAACACATTTCTAAACATAATAGTTTTAACAACTCATTTCTAATAACTGATTTATATTATCTTTGTCATGATGACAGCACATAATATTTTCCTAGATATTTTTCAAGACACTTCTATACAGCTTAAAGGGACATTTAAAGGCTTAAAAATGTAATTAAGTTAACTAGGCAGGTTAGGGTAATTAGGCAAGTTATTGTATAACTGGTTTGTTCTGTAGAATATCGAAAAAAATATAAAGGGGCTAATCATTTTAAAGGTTTTAATTTAGCCTAAATAAATATACAATTAAACATTTGCTTCTTTCTGAAGATAATTCAGACATACTTTGAAAATGTTAAATTTAATTTGGGAAATATTTAAAAAAAAAATTTTAAAAGCAATGAAAGGGGGCTAATACTTCTGACTTTTTAGACAGCACTAAACCAATCTTTTGCACTTCAGACAAGTTAAAAAAAGCTATATTTGGTGGCATTTTCTATCATAACAATGGGAAAATTGGGATATTTTGACCAATTGTTGTTTTCTGAAAAAAAAAAGCTCTAAATCACAATGTTTTATTTAAAATTAAAAAAAAAATTGTCAGCTTTATAGAACAAAACAGTATTGAGATTTTATTCTGTCTTTCAAATTCAAACTTGCTTTATTGGCATGACAAAAATTACATTTGTATTGCCAAAACAATTGTGATGTTTACATTAAACATAACATGAATACAAATGACATCGCAGTAGTGAAAGAAAATGAAAACAGTAGATAACAGTATATTTAGCAATTAACAATTAAAGATAAAACAATAATATTTTTTTACTTCTTTTTATTACAAACATGAGGGGCAGCTGATCATAGAGAGTTGGAACAGATCTTTTAATCCTAGTTTCTTAGCAAATCCTGTTCTGTGGATATTTGTATACGTATTACTACGGAGGCCTGTTAATACGCTCCTGTCAGTCAACTCAGTGTTTGGGGTAAATGCACTCCTATTCATCGTGTTGTAGCGTGCCTCAAAATCACTGGGATTTGGATTTAATGTCAGGAAATTAAAAAAGATAGACTTTTGTTTAAATGACTCCAATATGGCTGTGAACACACTAGACCTATACACACAGTTATGTTCAAACAGCTTTCAAAAGTTGATTTTGCATCATGGGTGACCGTTAACTTTTGAATTAACTTGTCACTGTTAAATGGGAAAATGTTCTCAAACTTTTAGACCACAACGTGCATGTTCATTTGGGCAGATTGAAAAGGTTTAAGTAAGAAAAAAAGCCTCAAACAATTATTATGTTTACTGGATGATCTATATGCAGTCATCCTCTCTCTTTGTTGCTTTTCCTATTAGTTACTTGGTGTCAGCAAACTAATTACATTAACTTCTCAGAATGGAGCTTTGGGGTTTTGGCCATCATAAATATGAATTTTTGCTCTCACATTTCCAATTCTTAAAATATTTTTACCCAGAAAGAATTCATTAACCAACAGATGTTAGAAATTGACCATGTGAATTAACCAGCTTGATTTTTTTTCATGTGTGTGTGTAAAACACCACAGTTTCATCATCATTTAATTTAGTTAGATAAGCTTTCAACATCAAAGCAGAAAAAACTATGTTCATCTCTCATCCCCGTCTGAATCGTTGCTTAATATTGACACAGTGTTTATCCTAAGGATTCATTTCTTTGCCAACTGTGTTGAATGTCTCTGCTTTGAGCATTGTGTTTACGACCCTGCTTAATGGGCAGATTTTGATCATGGATGAAAGTTATTCTGGGCCTGAGCTGTATGATGGAGATTAAAGGATATGACAGACTCTGCAGTCTTTATATGGACAACCAGACAACTTTTATAGTTGTGGTTAACTAGTATTTAGTAGTGGAGTTTCCTATTTTATCTGTAATCTTGATCTCATGTTCTTCTGAAGCTCTTTGTTTAGTGTGGTCAGCATTGTGGTCAAATGCCAAGGATTGATGTATTTATACATCATGGAATAAAACTATACCTTTATTAGGTCTGGACTTAAGTAAAATGTTATTATTAGTTTTATTCTATAATGGTCTATATCAGGGCACCTTTTATTTATTTTTTTTTAAGCAAAAAGCTTTTTAGGGCGTTTTAATTTTAATTTTTAAATTACTACTCCAACTAACCCAAGCAAACAATCTATCTAAACAAACAAACAACCCAACCAAAACAAACAACCAACCCGAACAAACAAATAACCTAAACAAACAACCTCATTCATTACTTAACATTCATTTATTCATTTATTTACTTTCATTCTTTTCAGCTTAGTCCCTTTATTAATCTGGGGTCGCCACAGCAGAATGAACCGCCAACTTATCCAGTATATGTTTTTCTTTTAAGCAGCGGATGCAATTCCAGCTGAAACCTATCTCTGGGAAACATCCATACACACTCATTCACACTCAAACACTACGGACAATTTAGCCTACCCAATTCACCTGTACCACATGTCTTTAGACTGTGGGGGAAACCGGAGCACCCGGAGGAAACCCACGCAAAGCAGGAAAAAACATGCAAATTCCACACAGAAATACCAACTGACCCAACCGAGGCTTAAACCAGTGACCTTCTTGCTGTGAGGCGACAGCACTACCTACTGCACCACTGCATCGCTAACAACCAAACAACCCAACCAAAATAAACAAACAACCAACCCAAGCAAACAAACAATCCAAACAAACAAACCAACAAACCCAATAACCAACCAACCCAAACAAAGAAAAAAAATAACAACACAAACAAACAAATACAAACAAACAGTAAAACAGACAACACAAACAACTAAAACAAACAACCAACAAACCCAAGCAAAAAAACCAACAACGAACAAACCCAAACAAACAACTCAAACAAACAAGCAAACAACTTAAACAACCAACCAACCCAAACAATCAACCCAAACAAACAAAAAACCAACAAACTTACCGCCAACCCAAACAGACAACCCAATCAAACAATCAAAAAACAAACAACTCAAAAAACAAACAAACAACCAACAAACCCAAACAATCAACCCAAACAAACAACCAACAAACCCAAACAACCAACAAACTTAAACAATCAACCCAAACAAACAAACAAACAAGCAACCAACTCAAACAACCAACCAACCAACCCAAACAATCAACCCAAACAAACAAACAAACAACCAACTCAAACAACCAAACAAACAACCAACCAACCAACCAACCCAAACGACCAACAAACCCAATCACACAAGCAACCCACCCCAAATAAGCAAACAACCTCCCCAATCAAACAAATAAACAAATAACTCAAACAACAAACCAACTGACCTAAACAAACGAATGAACAAATAAAGATTACACTAAGATTACTACCATAATTACAAATTTTACACACAGGAACAAGCACTTACAGTGGTTTCTTGATTGAAAAATACATGAATATAATGAAACATATGGCATATCTGAATTAAAAGATATCATTTAAATCATTATGAACTTATAAATAATGATCGTAGAAGTTATTTGATCTCAGTTCTCAATTCACATTAAAATATTAGGTAAAAGCAGCACTAAATCATGCTTATCCCCTTATTTAATAATAGTCATGTCAATTTTTGTGAGGCTCCTGAGACATTCCATAAATAATTGTTCAGATGTTACACATTGTTCCTTCAGTAGCCAATCAGAGTCCAGAGTCATTCATGCAAACTCCACCTCCCACTGCAGCTGATTGGCTTATCCTGCTCTTTAAATCTCCAGACATGAAGGCTGTTGTAGTAAACACAGCTGCTTTCACGCAGACACACACACATCCCTGGATCATCTCAAATCATCTACATTTCAACTTAGCCACTTTTTACCTCAACAAACCATGGCTGCCTTTGTGTCGGTAAGTCTAAACAGAATGAGTTATATAAAATGACTTAATTGGCGCAGTTCTTTCTGATCATACGTTTAGAAATAATAAAATAATTTGAATGGGATTGAGATGTCTGTAAGATGTAAAAAGCCTACATTTATTGATCAAAAATACAGTAATATTTTGAACAATGATCTACAGTATTTTCTGTTGTATTATTTTTAAGATGTGATTTATTATGCAGATTTTTACACTGCTGTTGTGATATATTTTACAAGTTTATTTGAATAGTTCAAAAGAGAAGCGGTTTTCATTATTAATTTGTTTTTATATGTGGAACATGTCTATCAGTTTTATTTTGTTTAATTTATTTATCATTTAATTTAATAATTTATTTATTATTATAATTATTATTTTTTGGTGATTATAAGTGTTCGCTATTGAAGCTGAAGTTTGGAAGCGGCAGTGGTTGGTCAGCTTTATTTAGTTGTGGCTTTTGTCAGTTTCTGGCCTTCAGGCATGTGTTGAGTGTTCTTTTGGCCTGTGCTTTGCTTTATATAGAGCTCACGTTCACATAGAGTTTGTGAAATACCTCAGATGAGTGTTTTCATGGTCATGACTAGCAAGAAAAACTTGTTAGCTTGGAAGTTTAACCACATACAAAAAGCATAGATGTTGGTTTTACTAATGTTGAAGATTGAATTGTATTGCTGTTGTGTTTGGCTTTTGTGTGCGGCTGTATAGTTGACGTGAATGGATTGGGCAATCCATTTTTTTTTTTGTTAGCTGAGACATGGAAATATGGCATACTTTTCTGTCAACACTATTCGTTTAAAAAGATTAAGATCATCAATGTTATTTCAGTTCCATGTTTAAAATCCCTGTTTTACATCTGATGTTTTAAATTAATCTGATGTCAGACATTCTTTGTGTTTTCTTTACAATTGAATAGTTTTTTCCATTATTTGCATTTTTTTTGTGTGTGAATTTTATACTTTTAAAATGTTACAATCGATTATTTTATGTATTAGTTTAGTACTTTTTTTCTTCCTTGATGTGTATTTTTAATTCGTTTTCAATTATTTACCAGGGGGTGTTTAAAAAGGAGATATGTTTTACAACAAATTCTTAAAAATTTAAATAAATTAGTATTTTCTGTGCCATTATGGAGTATTTAATATTTTAATATATTATTAATTTTGCAAGATACTAGAATTAAAGCACTTAAAAGTGCAATTTAAAGACTTAACCAGGAAACTAATTAAGCAAGTCATTGGACAACTGTATGTTTAAAAACAATCAAATAAAAACTAACATATATTTGTGTTTCTTAAGGGGGATAATAATTTTGACTTTAATTTTTAACCGAGCTGTTTTCTTGTTCTAGATGGCGACCTGTCACACCTGTAATAAAGTGTCCAGACAACCTGGAATGAACCGGGAGCTTCTGGTGTCCCTTTCAAAACACAAAAGTACGCCTGGAAGCGCAAGCAAACACCGAACACCACAGACAGTCAACTGGGCCACTCCCAAATCTGTGGCAAACAGAACACCCAGCAGCACACCAAGGTAAACGAAAAAGATGATTTTGTTCAACACATCTCTAAATATAATATTTATAGACGTAGCAAACATGAAACAAATAAGACTTTCTCCAGAAGAAAAATATTATAGGAAATGCTGTGAAAATTTCCTTGTTCTGTTATACATCATTTGGGAAATATTTGAAAAAGAAAATAAATCAATGAATAAATGACTTCAACTTTATATGTCAGATAACTTTTAAAAATTTTAAATACTTATCAAACATTTAAAAACCTGAAAAAATTGACATTTTTTTATTTAATTTATTTTGCTTGATTGCTTTTTGTTTGTTTAGACTAGTTAATTAGTTTTTTTATTTGTAATTGTAGTTGTTTATTTGTATTTTTTTATGTTTGGTTGTTGCTTTTTTGTTTGTTTAGGTTAGTTAATCAGTTTTTGTTTATTTGTAATTTTTTTGGTTTTATTTAAAGTTTGATTGTTTTTTGTTGTTGTTGGTTTAGGTTTTTTTGTTGTTTTTATTTATTTTATTTTAATGTTCGATTTTTTTTTTTTTTTTTTTTTTTTTTAAAGGTTTGTTTGATTTGTTTTTATCTAATTTTATTTGATTTATTTTTATATTATGTTTGATATATTTTATTAATTCATTTAAATATTTATTGAAATAGCTGGGCTGATTCAAATACTGGTAGTAAATATCCTGAACCATGATTGAGATTTTTACTTATGCTAATGAATAAATTAAGACCTTCATATTTACTGTCGTTTTTAAATTAATGCAGTATTTCCTCCTTGTATATAAAATGGTATCTAGCATCAGTATTTTTTAAGTGTCATATCAACGTTGGAAATTCCAGTATTGTGACAACATTACTTTTTTTAATGCAGGTCAGCATCTTCAAACACCAGCTCATCTTCATCATCAAAGTCCAGCAGTGTGAAATCGTCACCATTCGCTCGTCTCAAGAAGATCCTCATGCTGGAAAACAAACAACAGGGCAAGAAAGGTGGTCTGAAGGACTTTCTCTCTTCTCTTTGAAGACCTCAAAGCTGCTGCTGAAAAAAAAGACTCTGGTTTACTTTGAGGGAAGCTGCTGAAATTCAGAGGTCGATCACTTCACTTCATGGGTAACAATGCCATCTAGTGGAGGAGTCATTAGAGACTGGATTATCTGGAACAGAACTTCTCCTTTCCTTTCACTTGTTTATGGATCCTTGTGGACTTTTACACTGCCAGTCAGAGGTGTGGGATAGTGTTTTACATGTCTATAAGAAGTCTATTCTGCTCACCATCCAAGGGTGCATTTATTTGATCAAAATAAAGGAAAGCTGTAATATTGTTGCATATTAATGCAATTTAAAATAACATCCTTACTAATTAATGTGGTTTACAGGTTTATAATTTTTTTATTACTCCTGTTATATACTGTATTAGTACTGTAGTCTCCAGAGTCACATGATCTTTCAGAAATAATTCTGATATGATCTGCTCTGAAAAAATATATATTATTATTATCAATATATTGTTATTATAATTATCAATTATTTTTATTATTATTATTATCAATATATTATTAATATTGTCTATTATTATTATTATCAATGTATTATTATTATTATCAATATATTATTATTATTATCAATATATTATTATTATCCTTCTCATCATCATCAAAATATTATTATTATCATTATTATTATTATTATTATCATCAGTATATTAATATTATTATCATGCTTCATATATTGAACTATAAATGAGTACTAGTCAAAAGTACCATTACAATTATACTTTCTTTTATTAATAAAGGACACTGTAAGACTTTAAAATTCAAAAAAAGGATCAAATAATTCAAACAAATTGCTGTTTTGGATCTTTTTCATCATAAAATCCTCAAAAATTTAATGTATCACAGTTTCCACTCAACTTTAAATCAGATTTTTATTATTTAAAGAGGCTTTATTTAATGATGTACTTAAAATAGTAATTGTGAAGAGTTATTATTCATAATTTAGTGCACATATTATTTGATTTATAATCCAAACAAAATTTAAAAAAATGTATTAAAAATGTGACACTGAATACTGGATTATTAATGTTGTAAATTCTGCTTTAAATCTCAGCTATAAATAAAAATGTAAACCATTACTCTACTATAATATTTTACAATTGAACCGTTTTACTGTATTTCTGATCAAATAAATGCACCCCTTTTAGATTGATTTATAAATGCTTACTGACTCCCTCACTTTGGACTGTGTAAGTGACATAAAAAAACATCCTTTTTTACAGTAGAGTGTAACTTGTGCTACAGAACCATGCTGTGACTTTTTACATGTTATTTGCTTATTATTTTCACGATACTGCACATTCATTTTTCTACTGGAAAGATTCACTTTTATATGTGGTGTGTTTCATCTTTATTTTATATGTTTTGAATTCACACATTTGTATCCGCAACTCTTACATTTGGATCACTGATATTAAAAGAAGGATTGTATTTACACTTGGCTTTACTTATTTTTTAATATTCATAAACAAATATGTGGAGGGTTGTTTACATTTGATGGCTTTTTAGCCTTCAAACTATTTAGTGAAGACCAAAAATGCAATATTGAGATGGTTGTACTTTTGTCTTTTTTCAGTTTTTGCAATAAAAAGTTCACATAATCAAGTCTCTTTGTTTATTTGGTTCTCTTAAAAGACATCTATGAATAGATTTAGATGATTTTATAGATTTAGTGTATGTATATATTGTATATTCGATTTTACAGCTAAATAAATAATAGATATTTATATGTATTTCCATACAGACAATTTTCATTTATTAACGCAGTTTAATTCATTAAGGCAACGGACTGTTATACTACAGAAACATATTCTTCTTCCATCTTCTTCTGAGTCTAATTTCTATATGCATCTCCTCCTAGACGGTTCAACACCAAACCTCCCAACTGGTCTGATTCGGGTTGCTATTTCTTTTCCAACTGATCCGACTTACGGTTTTCCCAAAACTGACCTGGAAAATTCAGAAAAGTCCCATAGACTTAACATTGGACCAAACTTTATGACCTGATAACTTTGAAGCAGACTGTCATACAGACCTAAAGTTGGGCTCATGTAACTCGGATAACCTTTTAACTTACTAGCCACACCCTAGCAACTACTTATGGCACCCTAACAAGTGTCCCATAGACTTCCATTATAAAAACCTGCCATTGACTTTACATCAGGGGTGTCCAAACTCAGTCCTGGAGAGCCGGTGTCCTGCTAAGTTTTGCTCCAACTTGCCTCACAACTGCTAGGAGGTTTCTAGTATTTCCAGTAAGAGCTTGATTAGCTGGTTCAGGTGTGTTTGATTAGGGTTGGAGCTAAACCAGCCCTCCAGGACCGAGTTTGGACACCCCTGCTTTACACTGAACACACTAACAACATAATAATCCATACAGACTAAAAATCTGGAAACATGCTAGAGACATGCTAATTCATACTGGAACCATGCTAAAACATGCTAATTCATGCTAGAAACATGCTAGAAACATGCTAGCAACATGCTTATTCATGCTAGAACATGATCGTTTATGTTAGCAACCACCTACCAACCAGTCAGAACACCCTAGCAACCGCCTAGCAATGCCTTAGTAACTGCTTAGCAACCACTTAGAACACCCTAGCAACCACCTAGCAATATCTTAGCAAGCATCTACCAATCAGAACACTATACCAAATGCCAAGCAACACCTTAGCAATCACTCAGAAGACCCTAGCAAACACCTTGCAACCATTTAGCAACACCTTAGCCTAACCTAGAACACCTTAGCAGCCGCTTAGCAATGCCTTAGCAACCACTCAGACCACCCTAGCAACACCTCTTCAACCATTCAGAACACCCTAGCAACTACCAAGCAACACCTTATTAACCACATAGAGCATCCTAGCAATGCATTAGCATCCACCCAGAACAACCTAGCAAACATCCGGCAAACATCTAGCAATGCCCTTGCAACCGCTCAGTGGTCAACCTAGCAACCACCTAGCAATATCTTAACAACTACCTGGAACAACCTAGAAATGAATGACTTAGTAACCGAGCAACCACTCAGAACACCTAAGCAACTGCCTAGCAACACCTTAACAGACAAAACGCCGTAGCAACCAGCAAAACCTGGTTAAAATATATAAAATAAGTGTATCATACTGCCTACACTCAAAAAACGGATTTTTGGTACTTGTTCAAACTAATCATTTAGAATGAGCTGAATCAAGTATTTTGGGTGGACGACTTGTTTTATGCTTAATTCGCTTAAATTTGTAAAAACAATTAAAAGAAAGAATTTTGTGGGACGCAGCATTGTTTACTGTGTATGTACAACCTTATTTCTGTCAACAAAATCATTTTGACGAGTAAACTTACATTTATGAATGTGACATATTCGGTCAAACAGTTTCTTCTTGAGAATTTCTAGTGAAGCCAAAGAGCTCTTAAACACTGAATCTTTTTATTGAAACATTTTAGTAAGTTATGTCACATCCCAATATATCCTCATTTCATTTTCCTTCGGCTTTGTTCTTTTATTCGTGAAGGGTCGCAATGTTTTACTTATCCAGCATTTGTTTTACACAGCGGATGCCCTTCCAAACATTCATACAAACTCAATATATTTCTTTTCTTTTAAGTTTTTAGATATTAGCAGACTTTTATTTTGACATCAACAACGTCCTCCGTCAACCGGAAGTGGTCAAACAGACTTTCATATGTGCCTTTGCAGCCACAACTAAACAAACATTCTAAGTTTTTAACCTAAGATGTGATTATACATTCAAAAGTAGCAATCCTCAATAAGTGTACAATGTCGGACCGCAAACGAAGACGAGAGCACAGCGAGGACAAACGTGAACGAAAGAAACACAAGGAGACAAGACAAGATGAAGATAAATACAAGCACCAAACCAAAAAACTGATCCATGAGGTGCAGAAACTCAAGCATGTGGAGACTTTGTAAGTAACTTAATTGTACTATATTAGTTTGGCATCAGTGGTGCTTATGAAGAAAGCTGTTCGCGATCTAAACTGCTCAAATGTTCTGTAATGACAAGTTTTACATGTTTTCTCTTGTATACCTCTGACTATTTTCCCCCTTTCCCTTTCAGCTATGAAAATGCTCCTCCTGGTTTTATAAAGGTTTGGTGATGTCTTCCATTGTTGTCATACTTTGAGTTGATGATAAGTTGAAAATCTTACAACTTAGGGTTGTGCGATATTTACAAAAAAAATCACCATATAGTTTATAAGCGATTCATTATTCATTCATTCAGATGATTTGTTTAAGATGCCTGACTCGTTTAGAAAACTAAGCAACACAGGATAATTTAAAATTCATTCAGGAACAAAATAACTAAAATCGCAATATTACGCATGCCACCCCTGCTGAAAAAAACTGCGTAAACCAATCTAGGCTGGTTTTAGAGGGATTTCCAGCCTGGTCTTAGCTGTTTAGGTTGGAAAATGACCAGCTTGACCAGCCTGGTATAAGCTTGGCATAGCTGGTTTTGGCTGGGCTCCAAGCCTGGTTAGGCTGGTCAAGCTGTTTTTATCTGGTCATCTCCCAGCCTGACCAGGTAAGATCAGGCTGGAAATAGCTGGAAACGGTCCATGGTCAACCAGCCTAGGCTGGTTTTAGCTGTTTTTTTCAGTAGGGAAATAATCAATATCATATTTAAATTTTGTAATACTGTGCACGCATGTGTTGTGTAGTCTTCTGTTGGATTTTTGATCATACCTATTAATGCAATGTATAATATACTTCTGCACAATGTCGTTTTCACAAAATCTAATTATTATTATGTAGAGATAGTATAGGGTTCAGACACTTCATGTAAAGGAACAACCGAAACTGATGACATTGTTTGTTTTGTGTTAAAAATGGTGTTGTGTTAACTAAATGAGTGGTTAATTGAATCATTTATTCATAATCAAACGATTCATTCAAAGTGAATGTTACTTTTAGAGATTATGAATAGTCTTTATGAATGGATCATTGAATCATTTTCTCAAAAGATTTATTTAACAAGTGATTCATTTAGGAAAGACATGCTATTGTGTCTCTTAGAGACACAGATGTAACATTTACATGTAGTCATTTAGCAGACACTTTTAGGCAATATAAAGATGAAGTGCTAATTATACAAAGGAACTCTAGTTCTAAGAGAATGAAGTGCTAGAGTTAAGGCTGATTTATACGTCTGCATCAAGCGCAAGTTTGGTCGGCAGCTTTCGCACAATCACATAGCCTTTGAGCGTGGCTGATGCCGACATTAAAGTGCACCTCTCAAAAATTTTAACTACATGTTGCGATCATGCAAGCTCTGTGATTGGTCAGTTTGGTAAAGTTGCAGAGAGTAAGAAGGGTAAAAACCCTGTTGGAGCAAATGTTTAACAACTGTCATGCTCCATATGGAAACTTTTGTTTTTTGTTTACTTTGATTAAATTCGTTGCACATCCGCTTGTTCCTTTCTCTAAATGAGCGAGTTTGAGCTACTTGTACATTAAAGTAGCATTCAGAAAAAGCATAACTCTCATGAAGAAACTCGACACAGGGACATATATTCACCTTATTCTCCTCGTACAAGTAAGCGCAGCTATTTAAATGTTTTTGGAATGAGACTTCTGGTCTCATTCACTACCATTCATTTTTAGACGTTAAAAACAACTCGTTCAGCTGCTTGATGTTGCAAACTGATATTTTCTTATTATGTGATTCTGCTTTTGTTTGTAGAGAAAGTAGTTTAACCGTTTTTTGCAGTTTGTTATTCCTAGGCGTTTCTCCCATAGGCAGCTGAATCGGAAGTTCTAAAATGATCGCCAAAACGAGCGCACTTCCGCATTGAAGAATAAGGTCAATAAAAATATATAGTGTTTCTACAGGTTAATTGTCAAGCCCACTTACCTGTGTGAAGCACACTTCATAAATTCTTCAAAAATATAAAGCTATCAAAGTTTTGTTTTGTTTTTAGAGATTTGGAGTGAGAATGTGACTGGTACAAATGTGCAAAAACTGCTGAAAGTGTTGATTAACGTGTCAGAGAGATAAAAGTGTGTGTTTTCTACAGGTGGTTTGTCAAGCCCACTCACCTGTGTGAGCACGCGCTAATGTTCTGCTCTGATTTTGTGTAAAGCTACTTTGGTGAAATAGATTAAAAAAAATAATAAACTTGAAATGCGTTCAATATTTGCTTCTTGTTTGTTGAGATGTAATACATCAATATTGTGTTGTGATATTTAGGAAAACAAAACAAACAAAACACAGGTATATTTTTTTGGGATTTTTCAAATAGAGAAAGTTCAGAGAGAAAATGAGAGTTCACCTAAAAATGAAAAATATTGCATCATTTACTCTCTTTGAGTTTCTTTCTTCTGTATGCTGGTTGCTAATACCCATTGACTTCCATAGTAGGTCTTTTGTTTATTTTATTATGGAAGTCAGTTGGTCCCAGCAACCATAATTTTTCTAAATATCCTAATTTGTGTTTTACAGAAGAAAAAACTGACCCGACGCTATCATCTAAAACAACAAACATGACTTCGGCAAAGACCATGAATATCGCGCACACCCTATCAGAGATTTTTGTAAATGCGATAGATCTCAATTTTTCGAGTGAGCATTTTTCAATACATGCAGGACTGCTTTTGCAGGAAGACACCGAGAAACCAGAGGACTGTATTCCTGATGACCCCGGCAATGAGGATGCCAGGAGCTTCTTGGCTCACGCTCCCACCAAAGGCCTGTGGATGCCTCTGGGGAAAGAGGTGAAGGTCATGCAGTGTAAGCAGATCAGATGCCTTCACTTCATTCTTAAGCTGCCTTTACACTATCTCAGATATTCCCATGTATAACTGATACATTTCACCCCCTAGTGGTAGTCATGGTGTACTCTGAAATTGATTCTGAAGCAACTTTTACTCTTGCTTTTTCTTTCACTATGATAAACTGAGCAATTTTAAAGGAATAGATCTCACAAAAATTGAGCTTACTCGCCATTTATTTACCCTCATGTGATTCCAAAAGAAGTTATTTATGTAAAAGAAGAATGTAATAAAACAGTAGCCATTAAAATTCATAGTACTATGGGAGTCAAGGGCTAATGGTTTCTGAGATTCTTTAGCATGTCTTCTTTTGAGTTCAGCAGTTTGAAAGAAACAAGAACTGTGAGTAAATGGTGACAGAATATATATATATATATATATATATAAAGCTATGCATATATTGAATGTAATTAATATATGCACAGAACATAAATAACCCTCCCAGCAAGGTTATTATAGTTAACGAACACGAACAAAAAAACTAAAATTGTACAAACATTTTTGTTAACTAAAAAAACGGGAGTTTTTAAAACTACAAGAACTAACTGAAACTATGTTGTCTACATACAAAACTAAGTGAAACTAACTAAAATTATAGAAAAACATCCGTTGTTTTTGTCTTTGTAAATGTATTTTTATACAGACTGTAATGCCTTTTAAAAGTAAATCTATTTACTTCGCCCTGCCTGGTGTTTGACCCTTACAGCAGTCTGTAATCCTGCTAATGCCATCGGCCAGGTCCTCCTTCAGTCATCCCCTGTTGCTCCCGCGACAAAAACAACGGCTGGACATGACCGCAGCGCAGTGTCAACTGTAAATAAGACCTGAGAAGATACTTAAAAGTCTTAATTTAACACATTTGTGCCAAATAATAGTTTAAGTTTATTTTAATATTTTATAAGTTTATTTCTGTATTAGTGATTGTGATCACGTATTAATCGTTCTTTTCAACCAGATCTTCTAAGTGAACCGATTGAACTAATTCACCAAATCGAACTGAATCATTTTAAACTATTCATGTCTTCAGTAACATTAAGCACTTATCCACAAACTACTTGCGTATTATCATGCCTAATACTGCCCTCTGACTCGAAATAAACCAATATATACAGTACTATACATAGTTATTTAGTTATTAGAACGGTAAACACGGTTAACAGATTTGACAATCAGTGAACCAATAATACTGCGCTTGCGTGATTCAGTAAACGAATACAAACAGTACATGGCAGTCTGCTGTGATTGAACTAAACTTGAACACCTGCAGCGAGGGTAGACCGAAGTCTTAAATGAGAGGATCTGGTGAAACGTAAGTTTATTTCATAACAGAAAATCGTAGTGGAATTTAAACAAGTTGGGTCAGTTGGGTTGCAACGTAGTTGTAAGAAACTTTTTTTAACTGACTGAAATTTTTAATTGCTGACTACATATTTTTTATATGTTGAGTCTAAACTTAGGAAGATTGAAACAAACAATCCGGTTCGCGTTAAAGATCTGAACTTCAAATCACTACTGTGTATTAACCCTCAGAAGCAGTCTTGCACACATAGTTTACCTAAGGCAGCTATCTTGCGGGCTGTTGTATTTGAATTTGTGGATGGGTAGATGGTAGTGAAAAAATGTAGTCCATCTTTGGTTGAGTTTTTATTTTACAATATTTATTCTGATTATTTTGAATCTTGCACCTAACAAATATCCTAATTTACAGAAAAACAAACAAAAAACTAATACTGAAACTAATAAAAACTAAACTAAAACGAAGCAATTTCAAAATATAAAAACTATTAAATCTGCCTCTAAAAACTCATTAAAACTAACTCAATTTGAAAAGAAAAAGCCTAAACAAAATAAAAACTAAAACTAATGAAAAATCCAAAACTATTATGACCTTGCCTCCCTTCTCAAATCAAAAATATACAAAATACAAAAATTCTTTATAGGTTTTTCACTGCAAATAACAAATTAAAAGTAGTTGATTGTATTGTAAGTATTCATAATGCCATTTTACAGAATCTGTGTTTACAGCGGATTGTTAAAATTAAACATTTCTGCATTACGTGCATCATTGAAGCTCCTGTACTGACTTCAGGCTTGAACCATTCAGTCTATTGCCTGTCGTTTCTCAGAGATGGCAAGAAAGGAGGCTTTATAATAAAGAGTTGCGATATCCCATAAGTGATATTTCACCTTTTTAAATGTCGATGAAGGTCATGGAGAAAATTTAAATGCTCATCTGTGTGTAGGCTGGAGATGTAAGAAGTACGGCCACAGAACAGGAGACAAAGAATGTCCTTTCTTCATTAAAGGCAACCAGAAACTGGAGCAGTTCAGGGTGGTGAGTAACACAAATGACCCACTTCTAATGGCTACTTTTGCTGCTGTATGTCATTTATTTAAAGGTGCTTTATGTTAGTTTTTGACACTTCTACAGTATAAAAATGCCATAATATGTGTGCAGATATTTAAGAAAAATGCTAGGTGAGCATATTTGTTTATCTGAAAAACAATGCTGAAGTCAGATATTCTGCTTTGAAAATGTGAGTTACGTGCCGGAACACTGTGTTTGTTTTGGTTCCTTTTACCTGCCCACTGCCACTTCAGCCAATTATATTTCAGCACAACAGGTTGCCTTGGTGGAAAACTGTGTATTATACTCATTCATTCAGTCAGAACAGCTCTCAAAGGCTTGATAGTCAGGCACACACCTGGGGTCTGTTCTTCGTACATGGATTACTCAATTAGCTGGATTTGGTTATTGACGATTTGACAATCCAGAATCGTTTCGTTCTTCAAAACTGAGTTGTTGTCATAGCAACAGTTGTGGTAGCTCAAACCTGCTAGGGAGCAGGCTCATTTCATATAAACAGGATTAGATCGGATCAGTTCAAGCAAAGATAATACTGAAAGTATGTAGCGAATTCTGATATTTTCTTACAGTAGTAGTTGTATAGACTTGGGAAAATAGTAAACATATTTAAAAAAAAATGTTAATATATCTTTATGTAGTCATGAACATGTTTTGACAGCTAATATGACGGTGATTTGATGCTTCACAAAAGGTGCAGACACCTTTACCAATATCAAAATGTTTTTGTAAACATCCAGTTATTCTTTACACCGATTAAGAAACCGGCTACTATAACACTACTATGCCTACTGTAGTAAAGAAACTCCACTCTAACTGTAAAACTAAATAAATTGCTAAATACTCTTGACACATGAAAGTGTAAAGCCTGCAGCCCAATACAAAGGTGGAAAGTTGTTGTGTAACATATTTAACAAATCGTTTCCTATGAATTTGATGTAATTTGCTCACATGGATAATTGAATATTAATCAGATAATGTCATTACGCTGCTGTGCCGTCAGCCAATCGTTGCATTGCTGATCATGATTTCGAGGATCGATAGATCTGTCCTTCACAACACATGCAGCGATCTCAGATCAGTTCATCCTGACATTTTAATCTGATTCACGAACTTGTTTGAAGAACCAAATTAGCCAGAGCTCAGTTATCAAGATTAAAAGATCCAGGATCTGCCAAATCATCTTAGATCATTTAAGCGAGGTACGAAGAACGGACCCCTGTTGGTCAACCTGAAACCAATCTGGTAACCTGCGCTTGTGTTTTGATCCAGGAATGCAATACCTAGTTCAACCACTGGGTGTCAAACTTGCATACTGCACCTTTGAAACATGTATAGTAACTTTAAAGGTTCTGTGAAGTGCTTTGAAATGTGCATTTTTATTCGATGTTTGACATAATTTCAACTGATACAGAGTAATGTTGTGAGATGTAGAGCTGCTCTTCCCTTTTAAAAAGCTTTTTATCACAGCTCTGCTAGTAAGAGTGGATGGCATCAAGCGCATAAAATGAAAAGCAAATGAGAAGTGTCTTGTAGAGGGCAGCACACGTTACATACCAGAGAGCATTTAATTGGTCAATATTTGATGAGAATTTGGTTTTAAGCCTTTCGACAGAAGTTAACCTAATCGTAGGTCAAATTGTCCTCTTGCTTGATTTGTAACCATTTTCATTTCAAAAAACACAATGCTGTATCTAAAATGTAACTAATACTCTTTATAGCTCTACTGTAAACTGTCAATTTATGAGAATATTAACAATTATTATATATTTTCTTGCTCAGTTGGGCAACCACCAAAATGTCAATATTGCAAAAGAAACCAAACTGTTAAACATATTATGGAATGCCCTATTTTTAATGTTATCAGACAACAATTTCTATCTGGACACACTTTAAATGAAATACTTTTAAATATGAATCCTTCTAAAATTGTACAATTTCTATCAAAAGTTAACCTTAAAAAACTGTTTTAGATTTTTATATTTTAACTTTATTATTAATATAATTATTATTATTATTATTTATGTATTTTACCTTGTGTATTATTTATTGCTGTTAGTGACTTTTGATTATTAGTATACTTTTTATAATTATAGAAAAGTGGTGTTTATAAAATGTGGTAATTTTTTTTTATTTATTTATTTATTTATTTATTTATTTATTTATTTATTTATTTATTTATTTGCCATGACATAGCCAAAGAAGCTGAAATGGCAATAAACTCAAATTTCTCTCTCTCTTTCTCTCTGCTCAGTTGGACATGTTGTTGTTATTTTTTCGTTGAGGTTTACATATTTCACCTTTCATATTTTTTTGTACCGTCTCTGACCTGTAGAACTAAAACAGATTTTTATGTATCAGTACTTTACAACATGTATTACCACACCTGTGCTTTTGCAGTTTTGTGCATCTTTTTTGTTTGCTGTAGTTTTTGACTCCTCCATTGTTCAATAATGGCTCTCAACTCAATTTGAAAGATGCATACAGAATCGTTTTCCTCAAAAGTGCACATGAAGACATAAAAAAATACAATCTTGTCCTTGAGTCATATCAGTGGACTAATAAAAGCTGATTTGTTTTTAATAAGGTAGGTCACCTCTAGGGGTCTGACATGTTGAGGTCACATGATCTGTGAAATACTGCATCTACATATCCACACTAAACCTTTATTTGCATTTAAGCTAAAAAGTATAGTCTATGACATTTGCTATATTGACAGTTTAATTGTTTTGGTAAGTTCTTTAGAATTGTACATCTTTTGAGTATGTTAAACCTGAAAGTTATACAGATGTTCATATAGGTTTTGTGTTTCTCCAGGCACATGAAGATCCAATGTATGATATCATCCGAGAAAACAAACGTAATGAAAAAGAGACAAGGTATGTTATGGTTTATGTGACTGATGAATGTACCATCATACATTTTAAATGGAAAGAATAGTTCACACAAGAATAATAAAGTCTATTAAATGATTCACTCTCTACTTAGCCAATCCAATGTGCAGGAGATTTCATTTTTTCTAACCATATATAATAGGTACATGTAGCTAATTAATATTACGTAGGATTTAAATGTGCAGTTGCAGTGTATCAAGGACACTGTAAAATGTAAAGTGTAACCCTTACTTTAGACATTTTAGTGCAATACATTTGGTTCTCCATGGTTAACCTGTTCATGATCATAATCATTAAATAACCATAAATGACTTTAAAAACTCAAATGGGGGTAATAATGTGGTAAATGTTCTTCAGTTTCTTGCACAGACAAACTGTTCTGCTTCATATGATGCCAGCAGACACAGTAATTAATTTTTCATGGCCTGATATGCTTATTTCATATCAATGAGGGTAACCATTGGCTTGCATTTTATCACTCCCCGAGGATCACTGTTTCAGCTCAAATCTTCTTTAATGTTCTACTGAATGAAAAACAAGATTACTTACATGTTGGATGACCTGTGAGTAAATATAAAACAATTTTTCAACTATCAAATAGACACTTCACATCCATTTAATATGCTTTCTATGTACTAACTGTAATATCTTTTTTGAAAATAATTTGATGTGGACACCAATATGTAATATCTAGCAGGGTGTTCAGAGTCTTAAAAGTTGATGATTCAGTTTAGAGAAATTTAAAATACTATTAAATACGTATTTAATCTTAAATGTTATTTTACAACATATGAAATTTTGTTTAATTTTTATTATGTAATGTATATTTGTATGCTTATGTTTGCTTGAATTTAATCTGTGAATGTTGGAATGCTGCGTAGTATCGAAATAATCCTTTAATTTGACAACACACTGTGTTTACTGCAGTAACCAAGTCTGCGGCCGAAAGTTAACGAAAATGATTTACAATATTTATTAAATTTCCCATTTATCGTATTTTATTAACATTTAACTCTACCCCAACCATAAACCCAAACGTCACAATACTGTAAAAACAGTAGTTGTACCAAGTATTATTTATGTTATATATTAAATTACCAAATAAATTGTATTTTATTAATCTCTACTCCTAATCTAAACCCAACCGTCACAGTAACGTAAAAACAGTAGTTGCACGGAGTATTGTTTATGTTATCTATTAAATTACCCAGTAAATAGTATTTTTTATGTCTGCTCCTACCCTAACCATAAACCAACCGTCACAGTACTGTAAACGTATTAATTATTGCTATACAGTTTTATAAAAATGCTGCTATATTAATGTGCATATCGCAGATCTGGACAGCCGTGTATCCTATCTAGATTTTATCATTGTAAAGGCGCCACCTGCTAGAAGAAAGTGAATTAGCTTTTTTTATTCTGTATATGTTTAATGTTTTAGTTTAGTTGAAGGTTTTATGCTGCATAATTTTGCAAAAACAGACACTAATCTGTTATTCAGTCCATTTTAAATCATCAACTGCCCACACTAATGTTAACTGAATTGTTGTGTTGATAGTGATGAATGTCCAAAAGCAAAATTAATATCAGTATTTAGTAAATATACTGCAAGTTAAAATGTGGTCAACGTTACAGATTGAACCCTAAAGTTATGATAAGGTTTTAAAGTTGTATTGAAAGAGTCTTATTAAAGGTATTGATATTTACTTTGATTCCTGTATATGACCTATCTAGCCTCTCAATCCTGTTCCCTGCAGTTAAAAAGTTGAGAAATATTAAATTAATTTGCTTAAAATAAATTAAAAGCTTTCTTAAAGTCAACGGTGTAAAGTAAGAAATTACAAAAACTCAAATAACTTCAAGTCCTGTGATTCCTATCCAATCAAATCGCACATAGAAGGTAAATCGCATCCCAATAAACTACCTTAAGACATGGCTGCTTATAATTACAGAAAACTGTTTGGAAGTATTAAAAGTGTCCAAGATGTCCAAAATCTTTACATGCATTGACACTCAGATACCATTTAGATGCATGTCACTGATGAAAAGATGAAGGATGTTTGCTGTATTATGACCGAAATGGCTTTAAACACGAAGCAGGCACAAGACGTCAACATAACGTCAGATTGACGTTGTATCCTAACATCATGGGAACATTGCATTTTGTTTGGAAATGAAAATCGGCTTGACATCAGAACTCAGGCCGACATCAATGTCCAACAACCAACCTAAAATCAACCAAATATCAACGTCTACTGATGTTACAGCTTGACGTTGTGTGGATGTTACAAACATGACGTCTATCAGACATTGGATTTTGGTTGCCATACCTGATAAATAAATGTCAGTATTTGACGTCGTTATTGGACATCAAAATAACGTTGTCCTTAGACACTGGCTAGATTCTGAATTTTGGTCACGTCACTGTGTGCCTGCTTTTCAATAACTAAATGCACTACAGAATATTACGTTTGCACACTTTCACAAATTACATGTAAATGCATCAGCTTTTCTCAGCGTAATATTCACTACTCTTGAGTACTTTTAAAAGGGCTACTCTTTACTCAAAGTTTGAGTAATATTTACAGCAGATACTTTTACTCGCACTACATTTTTAGGCAAGTAATGGTACTTTTACTTGAATATGATTTTTCAGTACTCTTTCCATCAGTGCTTAAAATCACTAAGACTGCATTTACTTAATAAAAAATACAACAAAAACCCTACTAATGTAAAATATTGAATATATTTAAAAATCTGTGTATTTAAATTATAGTTTTATTTTAATATGTTTTTAGAAGAGCTTGAAAAGCTGAATATCAGCATCAATACTGCGGTCTCCAGTACTACATGATCTTTCAGACATCATTATAATATGATATAAAATTGTATTTTGCTGAAAATAATGATTTATTAATTTTAAGAATGTAATAAATATCGTTTGTTGCACTTTCACTACTAATCAATTTAATGCATCGTTGTTGAGTATAAAAAAACTCAACTTTTATAACTTTTAAAGTTGCAGTATTGTTCAAATGAGATGAAGAGCTTTTAACAATGCACAGCCTCTGCCGGATATGATTGTTAATAAAATCGTTGGTGTTTTGAGGTCTCTCGGAGGCCAGTGTTGACGAATGGTGTCAGTTCAACAAAAGAGCCCTGTTGCAGACAATTACGCAACTCTGTTACTCTTTCCTCCTCTGTGATTATCCCTCTGCTGTGTGCTGACAACAGCTCCTGCTTCATGGGAGTAATTACAAACCCTAATGTGGGATGGAAAACCAAATGTGGGCCGTTTTGATAGATTGTTACAGGCGCACATTGCTGAGCTCCACATTTACGCCACAGTACTGTTTCTAAACATTCTCCCGAGGCTGGAAATCTGAATTTTTCTGCAAGATGTTGGAAAACAAGGAGTCATTTATTTAAAGTGGTCAATCAGCTATTTTCGAAGTGGTGATTGTGTTAATGTGTTTATTGGGTGAACTGTGACATGTTCTAGATTCAGATTGATAAGTTCTAGATTTGATTGTTGATTTGATCATAATGAATATTGATTTAATGAAAATACTATTGATGGAGCATGGATTTATTAAAACAGAACCCAACTTCCAATAACAGGGGGTTACCATCATTCTCCTAAAAATGAAGATCCTCCCTCAGAGAGACAACTTTTGCACACTTGGGGGCAGGATTTTTGTAAATTTCATGGTTTGCAATGTCACAAACACAGAGGAAGGGGCTTATTGCAGTGGATCAGATGTTTCTTGTCTGCCTTTAAAGACAGATTCTGTAGAATATAATATCTCCCTATGCATTGATCTGTTGAGCATCAAAATTTTGCAGATGTTGTTAATCAGCAACATTCACGCTATCTAAAGTTAAAAAAACATCATTGAAATCAAGAACCGCTTTTAGAAAAAGCTGAAAATCCAAACTGATGCACTTTAGCATTAATGCAGTGCTCACAGCATGTAGAGAATGAAAGCAGTTGAGGATGTGAAGCCTCTGAACAACAGTAATCTGATGAATTGTTAATGCTTTTAGGTCAGTGTGGCAGAGGAAGGTTATCTTCCTCTTTATGTTGCTCAAATCAGTAGTAGATACATTTGGTGCAATTTTTTAAAGCTGCTCAAAGTTGTACTTTGAATGCCACTAGCCCACAAAACTTTAAAAAAATAAATAAATAGTGTTGCAAGCGTATGTATAACATGTTTACTTCTTTACTGCTTTGTGCCGTATATATTAATATTTGCTGTTTTAATATTATTAGTATAACATTTTATATTTTATTAACTTATATGCAATATAAGCAATATCACACTCGTAGCCCACCAGTGACGATATACAGCCATATCGCACTGCTACGAGTGTAATACTGCGTTTATACAACAGTTTGATAGCATGGTTGTGTATTTGAAAATCAAAATCAAACACGGAGTCTAATTTTTTTTTTAAATTAGTAAGTACTACCCCCATTTCTTCACATCTGCAGCTGACGTCAGAACAGCAGAAACCGTTACTAATTCATCAACGTCACTTTAGAGCTAGTGTTTGAATGATTCTCTAGGGTAATGTCTTAAGTGATGACAGAACAGCTGATTTTGCTAGCATCTTAAGATTAGAAGGCTGAACGTGACATGAAATGCCAGGGCTATCTCCTTACAGTATTACAGTCTACAGTTTTTTTCTATTGCAATCAGGATATCACAATAATTAACCGTGAAAAAAGCAGCGCAATCACTACCAGATTGCTGTTGTGTTTGCGATAAGGAAAAACGCTAAACACATGCGAGAATTTTGTCTTTCTTTCTCCCGACACAATACACATTCCTGATATGCGAGTGCTATCTCACACTCAATACACTACAATTATATGGTATAAATACAGCACCACAACATACAAAAGAAAGAGCGACTTGGAATGTCACTTACCTGTTTAATAATGATTTGATCAGCAGTAGTTAGAAATTAAGCTGTTTTAATCTTCTAAGGGCTTATTATGTGGTCTCTGTCTCCATCTTGTGGATAGACAACGACAACTGTCTTTGGTCTGTTCAATAAAAGGCTAATCGCCACCAATGCTCTGGCTCTCAGAAATTATACACTTGTTAAAATAGGCACTATCAATATTATTAAACTGTATAGTTGCAATCTAAACAACTACATTCTCGACTTAAAAAAGCCTCAAATGTACATTGTTGTCCAACAGCTGCAATATTTGTCAAACTGTAGAGTGTCCTCGGCTTGTTGCTTAATGGTACGAGTGCTGTAACTGGCAGAATATTGCACGGATATAGTGTTTATATATGTCTCATAATATTTTTTCCTGTGGAGAAAGTCTTTTTTTTTAAGGTCTAACCTGCCTAGTTAACCTAATTAACCTAGTTAAGCCTTTAAATGTCACTTTAAGCTGTATAGAAGTGTCTTGAAAAACGTCTAGTAAAATATTATGTACTGTCATCATGGCGAAGATAAAATAAATCAGTTATGAGAATTGAGTTATTAAAGCTATTATTTTTAGAAATGTGTTGAACATATCGTCTCTCTGTTAAACAGAAATTGAGGAAATAAACAGGTGAGGTAATTATTCTGATTTCAACTGTATATAGATATATAATATTATACAGGGTTCCCAAACTTCTTGAAAGTGCTTGAATTTCAGACATGATTTCAAGGTCTGGAAAGTACTTAAACAAATGTAGGTTCTTGAAAGTGCCTAAATTCTATGTTTGTGGTTTCATTTATGGTTTTATTTCAACAATTGCACTAATCTGCCTATCAAAAACTTTATCTAACTTTTTTGTTTAGATATTTTTTTATTGATTTTCAAATTTTCAAATGGGAAGGAACAACAATACAAGCCCCAGACCCATACCAATCCAACAGCAGGATAGCGCTCACAATAGCCAAAAATTAACAAATATACAATTGTACATGCAGGTTTAAATACAAATACAAAGAAATTAGAATAATAACAATAAATAAAATAAAAAACAAATAAAAAAATTAAATAATAATAATCAATGAATCATTAAATCAATAACTTTTAACTTTAACTTTAAATCTTGCACAAAAACTGACACACAATGCACATTTGATCAACTTTTCAGAGACTGCATTTGAAGATTACCAGTATTGAATTCAACAAATTGTATTAACATGACTGTTTATCATTACTATGATTTTTTTTATGTAAGTTTAGTGTAAGTGAAATGTTAAGTACAGTAATGTATTTCATGGCAGTACATATGCTGAAGTATTTTGACAAAAGTATGGCACAAAATTACTGCTGTTTGAAAAGTCCTTGAATTTGCTGTTCAGAAAAGAGTGGGAACCCTGATTATATTATAGGGCATAACATTATAAAGTATTATGTTATACGTGTTTTATTATTGCTTGCATCTAAGTGTGTGTGTGTGTTGTTGTCATTAAAATAATTCAACATTATTTGTATGTGTTCTTTTTCCTCCTTATAGGATCCAGCAGTTAAAACAGCTGCTTCAGGACACAACCTCCGACTCAGA
>NC_141039.2:36152500-36205000 GCF_052040795.2 Danio rerio | reverse complement strand
CTGGGTGCTACTCCTGTCAGCTAAGAACAGAAAACTGAGGGTACAATGCACACATGCTCACCAAAATTAGACAATGGAAGATTGGGAAAACGTTGCCTGGACTGATGAGTCTTGATTTCTGCTGCAACGTTTGGAAGGTAGGATCAGAATTTGGCGTCAACAACATGAAAGCATGGATCCATCCTGCCTTGTATCAATGGTTCAGGTTGGTGGTGGTGGTGTAATGGTGTGAGTGATATTTTCTTGGCACACTTAAGGTTCATTTGTACCAATTGAGCATCGTGTTAACGCCACAACCTACCTGGGTGTTGTTTCTGATCATGTTTATCCCTTTATGACCACAGAATACCTGTCTTCTGATGGCTACTAACAGCAGGATAACACGCCATGTCATGAAGCGAGAATCATCTCAGACTGGTTCACTGAACATGACAATAAGTTCACTCTATTAAAATGGCCTCCACAGTCACCAGAACTCAAACCAATAGAGCACCTTTGGGATGTGGTGGAACGGGAGATTCGCATCATGGATGTGCAGCCGATAAATCTGCAGCAACTGCGTAATGCTATCATGTCAGTATGGACCAAAATCTCTGAAGAAGGCAGTTCTGAAGACAAAAGGAAGTCCAACCCGATACTAGTATAGTGTACCTAATAAAGTGGCCGGTGACTCTCTCTCTCTCTCTCTCTCTCTCTCTCTCTCTCTCTCTCTCTCTCTCTATATATATATATATATATTTATATATATATATATAGACTATATATATACTGTAGGAGTTTCACAAATTTTATTATATTTTATATTTAAGTTTTGTATTTTTATTGTAACAATTATGTGTATTGTGTGTGTGTAAGGGTGTTTATTTATTGTTAATTTATCATCATATAATTGTATTCATGCATTTATTTATTTTGCCCACATATCCTATTAATTGCTTTTACATTGTTTGCTTTAATGAAATTTGTTTAAATTTGAATCACATTTTTACAGTTTATTTTAAATTTATATACAAAACACAATGTTATTTATATGTAGGCCAGTGATGCAGATGATTTGGTTTTCAAATGGTTTGGGGGTCAGATGGTCTTCATTTCCTAAAAACCTGGAGTTGTCCATCATTTCACACCATCCAAAGAAAAATCCAAAGCATGTCACACATTCAGAGAAGAGCTGAACACAAATCTCGACCCCTGATGTGTTTTTCATATGCTGTGCTTTGCTTAACACACTTCTAGACACTCTTTTGGAGGCTTTTACTGAACTACAGCCTCTCTAATCATCCAATGGCACTGATGTCAGCATGAGACGGTTAATACATCACCTTGTGTGGGACAGATAATCTATCGGCCGTATGTGGATGAACACTGTGATGATGTTAGGGTCGGATGGACAGATATTTACGAAATGCCAAATATGCCCTGAAGACTAATGACCAAGCAGTGATGATCTCTTTTAATCCTATTTTCTTTCTCACAGACCAATATTGGCTGACATTCATTCAAGCTTTTGAAACCTGTGTAATTAAATATATAAACACTCTTGCTTTAATAAGAGTGAATCATTCATTAGGTAGAGGATACATACACCTCATGTTATGAAGCTTGATTTTATTTTAATTATTTGTTATTCATTATTTGTAAAGCAGGAAAAATGAGTTATGCCAGCCATGTTTGATATCTAAAACAGTCATATTATTCATTATGTAAATATTCTTAGTTATTTTAGCAGATAATCTTATTTAGTGTTATAAACAAACAGTCCACGAAACTATATAAATTAATTAATAAAGGTCTTTATTAAAAGCTAATGATCAAATCCCATAGATAAACCATTAACTACATTCATCAAATAAATACATTGTTTAATAAATAATAAAAATACAATGTATTATTAAATATTGTTTACTATTTCTGCCTTTCTGATCATCTGAAAATTGTAGAAAAATTAGCTTGTTTGTTTGATCTATTTAAATATATACATAATTATAATGAAACAATTTAGACTTAAATATTTGAAAACATTTATATTTACAAATAGGTCAAATTTATTTATATTTATGAATATATTTAAAATATTTTGTTTTATTAACATTTAGAAATTCGTTCTAAGCATTATAACGGCATGCATTTACTATTATTATTATTCAATATTGGGTTAAATATTATTTATTTAATATTTGGTTGTATTTTTACATGAATTATGAATGCGTGTTTGTTTACGTCATTTTAATTCAATTTAATAATATTTGTACAACTGTATACATTTTTTAAATTATATTTTGGATCTTTTCTTTTTAAATTTTAAATCGCATTTACATCTAGACTGAGAAACCACATTGGTGCGCTTTTATCAGTCTGTTATTTAATATTGGGTTAAATATTATTTATTTAATATTATGTTGTTTATATAAATGTGTTTATTTACTTCATTTTAATTAAATTTCATAATATTTGTTTTATTATAAAAAATAATGTACTCATTTAATTGTCGTATAGATTTATTTTAATCACATTTTGATGATGAATGATGAATACTGGCTTGAGCTTTGACAAACAGATAAATGCATTGGTCAAATCCTGCTTCTTTCAGCTTCAACTTAAAAAATGTCAAATCTGTTCTACCTAGAAATAATTTTGAAAAATAAATCCATGCTTTTGTTACCACTAGATCGGACTATTGTAACTCATTATACTTTGGGATTACTTTGGGAAAACTTTATGCCGTTTACAATTAGTTCAAAATACTGCTGCAAGGCTTTTTACAGGTAAGAAACATGACCACATTACATCAGTTTTACGCTCTTTGCACTATCGAGTCACTTTTAAAATTCTTCTTTGGTTTTTAAATCTCTAAATGGCCCGGCACCTTCTTATCTGTCAGACATGTTGATTTAGCATCAGCCAGGTCGTTCCCTTCGGTCATCTAACCAAAGATTGTTATGCATCCCTAAGTCGAGGCTGAAATGCAGAGGTGACCGTGCCTTCACAGTATCTGGTCCTAGGCTGTGGAATGCTCTGCCCCTCTGTATTAGATCTGTTTCATCTCTGTTTGCTTTTAAATCTAGGTTGAAAACTTACCTCTTTGATTTGGCTATTTATCAATGAAAATTGTCCTTTTTAGCTATCATTTTACAGTTTTTTCTCTGTTGTGATACCTATTGTGCAGCACATTGGTCAACCTGTTATGTTTAATAGAGGAATTACTAACCTACGTCACACATGACGTCACACAGGTTCCCGGTTGCAATAGCAAACATGTTGTGTTGTTGTGATGCCAAATTCGAAAAAATAGAAAACTTAAATTTACCTTACACCACACTGCTTTTAATGCCAACCGCAGACATCATGGCTAAAAGCCATCATAAGAGCTGAATGGAGTGAGGACCTGATTAAAAATGCTGGACTCTGCAGTTCTCATTTCATATTAGGTAAGTTCACGCTGAATCATACACATTTCTCGTTTTTGATTGCAGCAATGATTTCAGCTAAAACAGTTAAATATGGTGAATTAAACTGCGGACACTGAATGCTTAGAATGAAATTTAAAACTGTACCCAGGAAGCAAAGATTCTGGCCCAGATTTGGCCTAAAACTGGCACAGGAGGCATTCATCTGGCACTGGCGTACAGCATGTGCCAAACATGGCCTGGGGTTTGGCAGAGGTGGCACCATCTTTAAGTCAAATGTAGTGTTTGGCCCAGATGTGAAAAATAGATATGTGGGCTATGTAGGTTTGGCCTGTCTTGACCCACATTTAAAATACATTAAAATTATTTTTGAGTAAAATTCTACCAATCAGGTCACTTTGAGAAAAAGCATGCACATAGTGTGCTTAAAGCACAGTGCTTCATGGGTTTATCAATTTCATTGCAATTGTGACACCCCAACCTCTCTGGCCCAGTTCAGGCCCAGTTATGAGTTATTAACTTGGCTGAGACTTGCCCCAGATATTGTCCATGTTTGGCCCTTGTCTTGAAGCCAGACTTGGTCCAGTCATGAACCGTAATTCACTGCGGCCTGTGGGCCAAGCAAACCCTGATTGTGTGGGCCAGAGATATTTTGCTATGTGGGCAAGTTCACATACCCTGCCATACAGGTGCAGCTCGCTGTGGGCAAGTTCACATACCCTGCCATACAGGTGCAGCTCGCTGTCAGAATGCAGTTGTTTTGCTAGTGGATGATTACCCAGGCCTGGTATAGCTCCGTCTTTTTTCCTTGTCTTTGTGTAAACGTTTCTGTGCTGTGTTTCTTTTTATTGTGTAGGAATAACCAGACGGATATCAGCAGTTGTGACGACTCTTTAATCACTCTTGATATAAACAAAAAGCACAGCTTTTACAGTGTGTCTTCGCCCTTACAGCTTTTCTCTCTCCCATGTGCAGTCAGTGCAGAAAGGGAGATGGAGAGAGAATAAAACTCCAAATAATATTAACTTATCTTTAAAGTGACAAAACATACCGGATAAATAAAAAAGCACAGCTTTTACAGTGTCTTCGCCCTTACAGCTTTTCTCTCTCCCATGTGCAGTCAGTGCAGAAAGGGAGATGGAGAGAGATTAAAACTCCAAATAATATTAACTTTAAAGTGACAAAACATACCGGATATATATAAAAAGACAGCTTTTACAGTATGTCTTCGCCCTTACAGCTTTTCTCTGTTAAAGGGAAAGTGCAATGCATTCACATGCTTCAGTTAGACAAAAATAAATCAAAACCTCAAGTTAAGTGAAAACACAAAAATAATGAAATATTTGTGAAAGATAAAGGTATACATATAATTTAAACATGAAAACTAGCTTCAAAAGTGATTTTTAAAGTAAAAATTATTTAGGATTAATTAAAGCTTAGCAGACACCCACCTCTCTCATGTGCAGTCAGTGCAGAAAGGGAAGAGGTGGGTGCCAAACAGGAAATGAAACAACACAAGCTCCCTTAGTATTTTAAAGGAGAAGACGCACACACTAACAAACACCTCAGGTATACTTAATAAACACGTAAGGTAAAATACATATTTTGTGTAATTCTATAAATAAAGTGAATTATAATTTTCTTACCAGTTACATTTGACTAGGCAGAACCTCAGTTTTTAGCACATCAAAGTTTTGAATCTGGTAATCAGGGACCATTATTTTTTGCACATGACCACACAGAATGGGCGAAGCAGTGGCGCAGTAGGTAGTGCTGTCGCCTCACAGCAAGAAGGTCGCTGGTTCGAGTCTCGGCTCAGTTGGCGTTTCTGTGTGGAGTTTGCATGTTCTGCCTGCGTTGGCGTGGGTTTCCTCTGGGTGCCCCGGTTTCCCCCACAGTCCAAAGACATGTGGTACAGGTGAAATGGGTAGGCTAAACTGTCTGTAGTGTATGAGTGTGTGTATAAATTTGTGAGGATGTTTCCCAGTAATGGGTTGTGGCTGGAAGGGCATCCGCTGTGTAAAAACTTAAGTTGGCGGTTCATTCCTTAAGTTCATGCTTGTCTTAAACCGCTCCCGTTTTTTTTTTTTTTTTTTTTTTGCAACCTCGCTTCGCACGCATCCTGAATGTTTACAAACATGGTAATTTGTCTATAGAGCTAAATAAATAAAATTGACATTGACATAATAAGCATTTATTTATTGCTATTTAAGTCAAAAGGTAATCAAGCTTTCTGTATTGCGACCCAAGGCTCTGGAACAGTCTTCCTCTGAACATCAGGATTTCTCCTTCATTGGATGCTTTTAAATCTAACTTAAAGACTTATTTTTACTCTCTTGCCTTTGAGTGACGCATGCATGTTATTATTATTATTTTTTGTATTTTAATATTACTTTTAAACATATACATTTCCTTTTATTTTTAACACAATTTTTTTTTTTTTTTTACTGTCTAGTTTATTTTATTGTAAAGCACTTTGGATCAACTACGGTTGTGTAAAATTGTGCTCTATAAATAAAGTTTGCCTTACCTTGCCTTGCCTTATTCTTTTTAAAGCAATTTTTATTTGTTTTGGGTTGTTTGTTGTATATGAATATGTTTATTTCCATAATTTTAAATCAGTTTAATCCTATTTTCTTTATTTAAAAAAATATCGATTAATCTAATTGTCGTATATTTATGTCAATCACAATCTGGATGATTTATTTACCTTGAAAACCACATTGATGTGCTTTTATGAGTCTATTGAAAAAATCAGGATTTACGTTCCTGTGATTGGTGAACACAAGAAGCCGCTGCACCAATCAGCATCCTGGAGGAGGAGGAAAGAGGAAGTGAAAACAACATCAGCGCTATCTATCTAGTGCGCTAGAGAAAGGGAGGGAGCGCGCGACTGCAACAAACTCCCAAACATCAATCCCTGGAAGGAGGAAAAGTCGCCTCGCCGCTTCAGGTTTGTGCCTTTTATTTCGCGTCTGCCTTTCGCCTAATGATGGTGTGGTCACAAGCCACACACTTAGAGCTGTTTCGCTCCTGCTGGTTGAAGTTTTTTAAAGCGTTGTAGTGTGCAGTTGAAAGATAGTCATGAATAGACTCTCTATTGAGCGCGGACAGACCGATTGCAGCGGGCGGAGAGTTTGACAGAGATCGCTGCATGAATGACTGGCGTGTTTTTATTCCACACCCGATTACAAACTTACAGGAGGTCAAAATTCTGGCACAAACATCAGTAGTTTCATCGATGCTGTTATATTGTGAATGGTGCATTGGAGAGTTCAGCACAATGACTTCTCTATTGTCTTTTGTCAGTTGTCTTTTATGCAGTTTTGAGACTCATTTAGCTCGTAAGAAATATAATAATAGACAATCATTGTACAGTTTTGTATTTTTGGCTTTGTTTTGTACGCGACGTGTTTATGAAATGCGTTTATTTAAAGGGAAAGTTCATTCTGCTCTGTTTATATTATTTATTATGGGGTGTAATTTTCACTCTCGTGTCGTTTCAAGCTCATTGACCTTCATCATTTGAACGCAAAAGAGATATTTTAGTCATCGTGGTACTTCTTTGTAGACCCCCCCCCCCCCCCAATTGAGATAAAGTTGGTTTTATATTCAGACATTTGGGCTTTCTCCTTAATTGTATAATTTCAGAAAATTATTTGCAAATTCCCATTGATAAAACCAGATTAGCAACCAGCGACTATCAAAGTACAACATTGTTCACAGTCAAGTAAATAATGCTAATGTTGTTTTAAAGTCATATATACATGGGATTTCAGTCATTATTTTCAAAGTAGCTACCCTTGGAAACAATATAGGAAGCGTGTCACAAGTTGTCACTGAACGAATGTGCGAATATAAAACCAGCTTTACCTCAGTAACCCCTGTATTGATAATGTATAGTGTCTGAGGCTGTTATTAAATTGAGGTAAAGATGATTTTATATTCAGACATTCGGACATTCTCATTAATGATGCAAGTTCAGAAACGTATTCTTTGCAAATTCCTAATGAAACCACATTAGCAGCCAACAACTATCAAAGTACAACATTCACAGTCAAGTAAATAGTGCTGATGTTGTTTTAAAGTCATATTTACATGTGATTTCAGTCATTATAAACTAGCATTGGAAACAATATGAGGAGCTTGACACAAGTTGTGACTGAATGAATGTGCAAATATAAAATCTACTTTACCTCAGTAAAGTAAAAAAAATAGTGCTGATGTTGTTTTGAATTCATACTTCTATGTTATTTCACACTGAAAATTCAAAGTTCCGTGTTTAACAATGTAGGAGCATGTCATCACTGACTGAATGTGCAAATGTAACTCCACCAGTCCTACACTACCCAACCTGCTCTGAGCTGAGATCGAATCTACGACCTCCAAAACGGGAGTCAGTTGCTCTAACAAAACGTCTAAAGATATGGTCTCTAATGTCAGTCCCTATAATAAGCGTGAATACCTAATTTTGTGACTGAGGTAAAGTTGGTTTTATATTTGCAAATTCGTTCTTTTTAATGGTCTCTATATTGCTTATTACGCTAATTTAAACATTCGGTCTAAAATCGCATTTAACTATGACTTCAAAACAAGATTAGCACTGTTTAATTGACTGTGAACAGTCAAGTAACTGATAATATGATTTCCCTTTTTAGAATTTGCAAATAATACTTTTTTTAATTAATTTTATTAAAGAGAAAGTCTGAAAGTGCGAATATAAAACTAACTTTACCTCAATCATTTTGTGTACAAATCAACGTGAATCTCGACAGACAAACAATGAGAATTTTGGTTGAACTGTGCCTTTAAATGATGAGGTTAGAGTTGGTAACCGGTTAATTTTATTATTAATGGAGTATGTTATGCTAATTATGTTGTTTTTCTATTTGAAACTTATTAAAACCATGCTGGTATCTTGCTTAAAGAGGTAGTTCAGCCAAAAAATTTAAAATTGATGTTAATTTGCTCACCCTCTGGTCTGGACTTCTATAGTAAGAAAAACAAATACTATGGATGATTTGTTACAGGTTTCCAACATGCTTCAAATATCTTCTTTTGTGTTTAACAGGTGAAAGAAACTCTTAACTGGTTTGGAACAAATCAAGGGTGAGCAAACGATGACAGAAATGTCATTTTAGGCTGAACTTTCTTGTTAAGAGTAAAAAGTAGATGCAGGCAAGCAAAATTGATGGTACACAGATGCGGCAAGAAGGTTGCCGTCCAGAATGTTGTGATTGTTAACGTTATCAGGACCATTTGCAGAAGCTGTGGGTACAGTTAATTATGTTCAGTTGTCATTTTGCTTCAGCTCAGTAGATTGTTAGGAGTCATGCATACTCGTTTTGTTTTGTCTGTTAATGTTTATTTCACTCTCAAAGCAGCGGTAGCTACTCAAATCTTATTTAATGCTCTGCTGAATTAACAAAGTCTCCTACATCTTTTAGACATGAGGGTAAATTTACAGCCAATAATTTTATTTTTTTAGTTTGAGATTAGTGCTGAGAATCAATTGTTGATTGTATTTATTTCTTTAAAAAACACTCCGTGTTCTTGCTAAAGGCTGTCAAATGTAAATATATGAAAGACATTTCTGTATGGCTTGTTACGATGACTCATAAAAAATTGACAGTTGCAAAGAAAGCATGTCAAAAAATAGCAGATGACAGCAATACACAAACATGGGAAAAACAGATTAAAACAGTGAATCATTCAGCATAGCTATTTATATATTTCATAGTTGTTTTGCAGTTGTGTGTTATGGTCAAAGTACTTGGGGAAAGGTAGCATTTTATCACATTATAGACGTAAACGAATCATATATTGAACGTTCGTTGCTTCTGTAACTGTAAATATAATTTTTTTTTCTGCCAAAACTATGCCTATATTTAGCTCCTAGCAGATTAGTTTGTCATTTCATGCCCTTCTAGCGTAGGGATGCACTTCTGTAGATCCATTCCTAATGATATCAATACATGTTATTCCATTTGACTTATAGAATTACAAAGATTCCAGAATTGCTGAAATCATTGGCATGGCTAAATGATCTCTGTTTTTTTTTTTGTGGTAATTTATATATTTTTACAGATTTTTACCAGTTACTTGTTGTAACCACAAATGCAACTGTTACATGTGAGGAGAAATTGAAGATGGACCATTGAATGAACAGAAAAATAATGCACACCCAAGGTGGTGATGCAGCTTCAATGTGAAGCGAAATGTGCGCATTGTTTTCTAATATTAATTAAACGGACTGGAGTCAGTAATCCTGCTTATACCTGTCCTCAAACAGCTTTTGTATGTAGTATTAAGTTGCTTCTCAAATGGCACACTTATGCACTTATTTTCTCAACCGTGTAGTGCATAGAATAGTCAACATTTGAAGTGGGTCAATATCTTTCATCAAAGTTGTCCTAAAACTATTGAACAACAACCATTCTTGTTTTTAGACAATAAAAAAAAAAAAAAAAAAAAAAAAAAAGCTTTGTTGATCTTGACTTTTTTTTTTTTTTTTTTTTTTTGAAAGCTTTGTTTTTTACTAAGGGAAATTCAACCTTTTCCCCAGACAACATTAATCGCTTGCCAGATTAGTGAAATAATTGCCCAAACTACATAGAAGTACCATCAGTTGGTGGAATAATCGCTTGCATTTGAGAATTTTGCTCTCAAAATACAAAATAAATAGGCCAACCTCATTGCCTGATAGCACCTCCCCTTCCTCTACATGAGCAAAACTGTGACTATTGAGTGCATGAAGTCAACATTCCACACTTCTGCTTCTTTATTTACTATTTATACTACAAATTAGCATAGGATAGTGCATAAGTACAGTATGCGATTTGAGATGCATCTCTAGTTTGCGCATCTCATCCAAACCTTTTTTTAATTCAATTCAATTTACCTTTATTTGTATAGTATAGTTTTCACTGTAGATTGTGTCTAAGCAGCTTCACATAAAAAATCATAGTAAATTGAAACGGTGTAGTTCAGTATTAAGTGTTTAAGTTCAGTTCACCTCAGTTCAGTGTGGTTTAATAATCACTACTGAGGGCCTAAACACTGAAGAGCAAATCCATCGATGCATAGCTCTACCGATCACAAACCATGCAAGCTACTGGTGAAAGCGGAGAGGGAAAAAAAACTTCACCAATTGGCGAAAGTGAAGAAAAAAAAATCTTGAGAGAAACCAGACTCAGTTGAGCAGGACCATTTCAATTTCTCCGCTGGCCAAAGGTCTTGTGCAGAGCTGCAGTTTCAGCGGCGGAGGCTGGAAGCTGGGCCTCAGCGAAGACTTGTCTGTCCCTGGAGCGTCACAGGAATCAGTCTCATGATTTAAATGTGTGTAATTGTTCAGGTTGAGGAATTTTCTAATACTGTGCAGCCCTAAAACAATTACAAAAATGAGTCCCTTTATTAATCAGGGCTTGCCACAGCGGAATGAACCGCCAACTTACCCGGCACATGTTTTACACAGCGGATGCCCTTCCAGCTGCAACCCATCACTGGGAGACCAATAAACTCTCATTCACACACACATACACTACAGACAATTTAGCCTACCCAATTCATCTATAGCGCATGTCTCTATACTGTAGGGGAAACTGGAGTCCATAGTAACTTTATTTAGCATAATTTCGACTACTTTCATGTAACTTCAGGCTAAGTTCAGCCAGGATAGCTTTAAAACCCCAGCTTAATCTTAACCTTATTTTACTTTTGTGCAATACCCCTCAAGTAAAACATCAATCCCAGCTCAACATTGCATGTGACCATTGTGAATTTGGATCGATTCTGAATTGATGTATCGTGCAGAGTCAAGTTGTAGGCTGTGAAATAACTGAAATCATTCAGTATACGGAACTATAATGTGTTCATGACCTGCCTGGCACTACTATAGCCATGCAGTTCCCATTGCCAATAATGAGCCAATCAGAAGCAAGCATTCAACAGCTTTTTGTTATAAACCCCATTTATAAATTGTGGTATATTGAAAGAACCTTTGTGTGTCAGAATTGAGGAAGAAGTGACATCTGCGAGTATTAGAGACTTCCGTGCCCTCTGGGAAGGAAATGGTTCCCCTCTTTTCATTCAAAAAAAAAAAAAAACTAAACAAAAAGCTATCATCTTTTTTTTCATGCATATATTTCCTTGACTTTGTAGTTGAGGGTATTTCTGCTGCATGCTGGTCTTGTGGAGTCCAGATGTGGATGCGTTTTGTTGCAGTGACAGTCTGTTTCTTTTATTCTCATCTCGTTGAGTCATTTTTGTGTCTTGAGGCAAGTATGAGCTCAGCGTCTTGACCCATTGCTCCTTATGATCACATGTATGCGCTGTTGGTTTTGAGATGTAAGGATGTCCAGTGCATTTTAGGGGCATGTGGAGTGTTTTCTAGGTCAGAAATCACTGAGTCACATCACAAGATTAATGGCAGATGCTTGTTTATGGTTGTAGACATGATGATCTGAGTTGGGTGTAGATGTAAAGTTATTTCTGCTGTAGAAAAGGTAAGAGAAATGATGAGATTGACTGACGTAGAAGAATGCGGGAATTGGATTTGAACCAGCAAAGCCTAACTTGAGCACCATGATGCAGTATATATCAGAGGCTGCAAAATGCTGTAATATGATTTTACAAAGTTGTAAAAAACCACAACAGCTACCGCAGTATTGTTTATACAAGATTCAGATAGCACATTTTATTAGATTTTTTTTTTGGTTATTTTATTATTATTATTATTATTATTGTTATTATTATTAATTATTTTATTTGTTTGTTATTTTGTTTTATTGTACTATTTTATTTATTATTATTATTATTATTATTATTTTAATAATAATGTGTTTGTTTGTTATTTATTTATTTGTTTTGTTTTAATTATTTTTATGATTGTTTTTAATTTTTTAGTTTTAATAAATTTTCATAATTGTTGTTTAAATTTTGTTTGTTTTTTGATTAATTGTTTTGTTTTTGTTAATTATTTTTCATAATTGTTTTTGTTTATTTTTTGTTATGTTTGTTTAGTTTTATTTAATATTTTTGTTTTAATAATTTTTTTTATAATTGTTTTTGTTATTTGTTTGTTTTTTTGTTTTATTTAATGTTTGGTTTATTTTTAAAATAATTGTTTTTTTGTTTTTTGTTTTTGTTATTTAATTTTTAAAGTATTTTTTAAATAAATGTTTTAGTTTTTTGTCTAATTATTTGTTTTGTTTTATTTAATATTTTTGTTTATTTATTTTTGTTAATTGTTTTTTATAATTGTTTTTGTTTTGTAGTATTTTTTTGTTTTAATATTTTTTTGTTTTGTTTAATTTTTGTTTTTTTTTAATCATTTGTTGTTTTTTGTTTTAGGTTTATGTAAAAATTAATTAATTTATTTTTTATTCGTGTTGCATTATTGTCTAGTGATTAAAATGACTAAACAGAGATAAAGAAAGAAATGACATGCATTTGGGTATACTATCTAGTTTATTGCTGCATCTAAAAAAGTACTTTTCTATCGTTTTGCTAAGTGTTTGTTTATGCAATTTTTGTTTGTTTGTTTCATTTTATTGAGCACCTGCTTAAAGATTTTTTAGAATGTGCACACTGATTTTTTTTTTGGCCTGTGCACTATTAAATAACAAAAAGTGTCATACCAAAGGTTTTAAATTGATTAAAAATACAGTGGATATATATTTTTTTCACCCGATATGTCCCGTGCATCTCATGTATCTTTGAAATGATCTGATTTGCAATAATTTTTCTAAATTAAAATGTCATTTGCTTTAGTAGTTTGTTAAATATAGGCAATGCATTTAGTCACTTTTTCTCTCTTTTAAAAATTTCATCATGCTAAACGTGGAGAGCATCTGCAGTCATGTGAGAAATGCTGCTTCTGCTTTGAGTCGAGGGGGTTTATCGCTGTGTCTGTGTGCAGTGCAGGCAGTAACGGAGATCAGATGAGTTTTTTAAGAGAGTCAGAAGTTTACGGAGTCACTGTGCGTGCAGCTCATTGAAATTCTGAACACGTGCCACATGTATATATAAATTACTTTCTGCAGTTTCTCAGTCTCTCACCTCTCGAGTGCAACCTTGCCAATTTATGATGAGCTCTTGACTGCAAGTGATTCTGTCTGTGTTTCATGCCCCCCCTCGTCTTATATCTTTCTCGCCACCCAGCCCCCTTATCTCACATCTAAACTCGGCTACTCATGGGGGGATTCTTAACTGTTCCTTGTCTGATGTGCTTGTCCCTGTTTTTTTCTTATCTTTCTTGTCAACAAAATTGTGGCTTTGTCTTATTTTTTGGTGCTTAACGTCTCTTCTTCCAGTGCATCTCTGGTATAGTCAGATAAATTGAGAAACTAGCACACTCACCCAACATTTATTTGAAAAAGACATTAATATTAGAGGTTTGTACACTAAAACCTATTAAAAACATTAATGGGAACTTAAAATGCTTTTGCTATTTTGCCAGATTGGAATCCGCAACCTTGTTATAAAAATGATGCACCATGTTTGATTAAATTTGGTGGATTTTATATGTTAAAAGTGAGTCAGGTTCAGGATTCTAAGAGTAGATTTACAAGACATAACTCACTGTACTTAAAAATTATAATGTTTCATTTGCTTTTCATTAATTATTTTTCTTCTGCTTAGTCCCATTATTCATCAGGGGTTGCCACAGTGGAATGAACTGCCAACTTATAGAGCATTTTTTTTTGCACAGCAGATGTAAATAAACTCACATGCACAGACATACACTATGGACAATTTGGCTAATTCAATTCACCCATACTGCATGTCTTTGGACTGTAGGGGAAACCAGAGAACCTGGAGGAAACCCATGGGAACAGATGGAGAACATGCAAACTCCACACAGAAATCCCAGCCAGAACTTGAACCAGTGGCCTTTTTGCTGTGAGGTGACAGTGCTAACCACTGAGCCACCTTGTGTCGCCCTTCATTTGCCTTATTTCATGGGAATTTCGAATAGCTGACAACGCTGTCAATGTTCCCACAGATCAGTGAAAGCTAATAAAACACTATTATGCATTCCAGGCCAGTAGTTGACGATCCCACTAAACACTACGCATATACAGCCCTGTAGTCTGCCAAAAAACACTAAATAAACGGTCTAGTTCATGTCTGTAGACTGAATGTGTAAAGTGCATGTGCATGATGTCAAAGCTATTACAAATTCACATTTTTATCCTTCTGATGGAAATGGTAAAGATGTCATTGCCATTTGAAGACAAAAAAAAAAAATGTATATACAAATTTTTATCCAGGTAATTGTCCTGCCTGCTAATACCCGTGCCTGGAAACCTTTTACTAGAATAGCCAAAGACATCATTGTGATCATTTATAAAATAAGACTGTACCAAATTTTGTCATGCAGTTTTTACATTTGAAGCTTCTGTTGAGATTATAGAATTAAGATTTGATTGACAGCCATCATGTTTTGTGAAGTTTTTACCCTAAAATATAATGTTTTATTGTAATGTGGTCTATAATAGTGCAAGTGTGTTGCTAGATCACCCCCGAAGATATGAACCTCACTGGCAAGCAGGAGGTTTCCAGTGAAAGTATTGTTTTTGAAAGGGACATCAAAAGTTCATTCATTCATTTTCTTGTCGGCTTAGTCCCTTTATTAATCCAGGGTCGCCACAGAGGAATAATCCGCCAACTTATCCAGCTTGTTTTTACGCAGCGGATGCCCTTCCAGCCGCAACCCATCTCTGGGAAACATGCACACACACACTCGTACACTATGGACAATTTAGCCTACCCAATTCACCTGTACAGCATGTCCTTGGACTGTGGGGGAAACCGGAGCACCCGGAGAAAACCCACGCGAACGCAGGGAGAACAAGCAAACTCCACACAGAAACGCTAACTGAGCCGAGGCTCGAACCAGCGAACTTCTTGCTGTAAGGCACTACCTACTGCTCCACTGCATCGCCCATGTCGAAAGTAAAGTTATGATTTTGTGAGCAAAAATTTGCTAGGTAGCTGAGCCACGCATATTTAAAATAACGAAAAAAGTAGTGTAAGATATGTGGTCACTTTGACTGTTAAGGCCATTAAAATAAAGGCTGATTTATATTCTGCATCAAGTGCACACGTATGCTCCGTCGTAGACCCCTTGACGTTGCTGATGCACACCTCTTAAAAAATGTAAATACACGCCGCAACAACACATAGCACAAACTCTGTGATTGGTCAGCTTGGTAAGCCCAATAGAGCAAGTGTTTACAAGTGTCGAGTCTGTAAAATAGCTCCAGATGGAAACTTTTGTTTTGTGTTTACTCTATGATTAAAGTTGTTGCACGTCCAACGGTTCACGCCTCTGAATGAGCGAGTTTTAGCTACTTGTAGTGTGCAGAAAAAAAAAAACAGCAAAGAAACTCAGCACAGAGGAATATGAAAACCTCACTGCCAGCTAGCATTTTGGAAGTTTTATTGCAGAGCAACACAAAAAGCACGCAGAAGTATATATGCACGACTATGCACAAGGCAGGCACTGTGGGTCACACCGATCACTCGACGCAGAAGTATAAACCAGCCTTAAGAAATACTCTTAGAACTCTATTGTGTTATGTAACTTTAATAAAATAACAATGGCATAAAAAATATAAAAACATTTAGGAAAAGTGTGGGTACTATAGTTATATGGGTGTTATTTAAACAAAAGTTATCAAATGACATTCTTAAAAAGATCTTATTCTTTGTAGCAGGATTACTTTTTCTGTTCTTTATTGCACCATCTGATGGGTATCAACTCTGTCCTCCCGGCATCGCCTTGAGAGATCAATTTCCTGCTTAAGTGGAAAATGTTGCAGTGCATGTAATTATTGCTTCTGGCATTACATTAATTACAGATGCAGACAGTTGAAATTGAAGGTGTTAAAGTCGCATAATAAGTGTAAAAATAATCAGCGACGCTATCCTACTATAGTTTTTTTTGGTGGGGTTGAAACTGTTCTGCTTGCTTCCTCGCTTTCAGATGATGAATATCAATGTGAGGGTAAAACCAGGTCATTAGAAAGCTTCACATTCTTCGGTAGTCTATTAAAATGGGTTCAGTCTCTTGTGTGTGTTTTACTTTTTGTCTGGATGTCCTCTGTGAGAGTTGGGCGTCTTTCCTCTTGTCTCTGCCAGCCATGATAGGCGGGTTTTGAAGCTTTTTCTCGCACCTGTGCTCTAGGGAAGCCAGTGATCCTGCGGCGTCTCTTCTATGTACCAACATTTGGTTGAACTGGCCCTGCTGGTACCGATTTGGCACAGTCCGTGTCTCTGAGCGCGGGCACAGATAGTCTTTGTTGAGCCTCAGGTCAATGCAGCTGCATGCTCGGGATCGCTCCAGCTGTGCCCTTGCAGTAAAACACACATGTGGCGGCTCTGTCTCTATCCCTCTGGCGGGCATATCAAACTGCATCCCGGTGGAGTTATCGTCACTTGGCTAAGTCTTACTCTATTAAAAGAGGAAGAGAGCAAATCTGGGATGCCAGTATTAACAGTGTTGGAGCGTGTAGAGATCAACACAAATCCAGCTTTGATCCTCTGCACGTGGGTCATGCGCTTTTAAAGTTGAGCACTAATGGCCTACATCTTGATCCACTTTGCCAGGACTTCATCTTGAGGAAAAATATCCCTAATTAATCTCTGATTTAGTGGATATAATACAAACTGTAGACCTACACTGTCATATATTAGGGATTAGTGTCAAAAGTATCATCTTCCGTACCAATCCGTAATTGTATGGAATGAAATGAATGAAAATTAAAATGAATGAAAATTAAAATGAATGAAAATTTTAAAAACTCGCTAAAGCTGCAGTCACACTGCACTTTCCCCCCCAAAGAGTTCCATTTAAACATGTGCGTATGCGACAGCCCGGAAACATAAGTTCGCTGCGATGCAAAATTCAGACCGTGTGAGACCAATCGAAGATCAAAACATGACCTCACTGTATAGAAATTTAAAAAATATGGACCAATCGCTCACTTTTTTTTAAATGTCTAATCGTCTTGTTTAATCTGCCCCTTTTCGCAGCGCTGAATGACTGAATTTTGCATGCTCAAACACTAGTATGACCACGGCATAACCTTTGAGCTTAAACACTGGCAATTGGCCATTGTGTTCACATACCTAACATACATGTCTGTGAATTGGCTGTGTAGGTCATCGGTTTACCACTCTTCGCCGCTGTTCACTAAGTGCAAATGCAATTATTTGGACACTAAAGCATTTCAGAGCTCCATCGATCAGTTGATCTGTCTGTTATTAGACATATGAGCAATCTGCTGATGGATTGACTGATCGACGCAGCTTTGAAACACCCCATTGTCAGCATATCTGTGTCTGCACTTGGTATACCTTTGTGAAGAGATGTACACTGATGATTTGGGCCAGACAGAATCTGAGGACATGTTTTGCTATTTCTATACAGATTGCATTGGGAGTTCAGCGGATTTATGCGGAATCATTTTGGGTGTATAGTAACTACAAACTTAAAGCATGAAATAAGATGAAACATATTTTTTAAAGATTTATTTTTCGCCTTTTTGCATTTATTAGATAGGACAGTGATTAGACAGGAAGCAAAGTTGGTAGAGAGAGAGGGGGGTGTTGGGAAATGTCCTCGAGCCGGGATTCGAACTCTGGATGCCCTGACATGCTGCTGCATCATATATCGCCGTGTTAATCACTAGGCTATTGCGCCGGCAAAATTATAACTTTTTAAACTTTTTTTTTTTTTTTTTAAGTATTACAATTTAATCCTAATTAGATCCTAATTATTATAAATCTCTCATATAATATATTTACTAAAAGGACAGAAAATATTACTTTACACACTGTATTGTAAATAAATAAAATGAACATTTACATATTAGTCAACAATTACTGGAATTTATTATTAAAACTGAATAAATATGTTTGTTTTTAATTGTATTTATATTATCGAAATGTTCTTGCTATGAAAATAGCCTTGATTGCTGGCATGGCATTAAATAAATACATTACTGTCTTCTGTTGAAGACAAAAGAAAATATTTTGAATTTAACTGGAACTCTGTTACCGTTGACTTCCATAGTATTTGTTTTTCCTGCTTTGGAGGTCAACGGTTACAGATTTTTAGCTCCAAAATGTTGTATTTTGTATTTAACAGAAGAAAGAAACTCACAAAGGTTTGAGGGTGAGTAAATTTAAGTTGAACTCTTCCTTTAATGTTTATCTTTTTAGTACAAAGTGACTACACCTGCTAAATTCATATGCAGGATATACAAGTAAAGTCAAAATTATCAGCCCTCTGGATTATTATTTTTTTGTTCTTTTTCAAATATTTTCCAAATAATATTTAACAATGAAATTTTCCACAGTATTTCCTATAATATTGTTTCTTCATGGAGAAAGTCGTATTTTTTTTTATTTAGGCTAGAATAAAAGCAGTTAATTATTATTTTTAAAAAAAAATTATTTCAAGGTTAAAACTATTAGCCCCTTATACAGTGTACAGTGTTTCCTCTAGGATTTTTTTCCACCTGTGGCGGCAGGCCTTTTTTATACAGATCCACCAACTGCCTCTGGCATTATTTAAATGACAAATATTGTGAGTGTAGTATAAGGTCGGGATTGCAATTATGTAATAGCCTACGAGCATGGAAATGTCTTTGCTTGTGCGCCGATTTCCTCCACATCATGCACCTGTCAGTCAGTCTGTCAGAACATAACCTTAAAGGTTAAACAAATGACGCACAGCCCTACTACGGTTACAGAAAAGTTTGCGCTGTTATAATTCACTTACCTTCTAATACGTTTTGGTGCGATTATCACCCGCTATTAAAAAAAAACAAACAAAACAAACAAAAAAAACAAACATGAGTCGGCAAGCTGTAATGTAGTCGGGATCAATTTTAGCGTGGGACCCCGCCATGGAAGATATATATATATATATATATATATATATATATATATATATATATATATATATATATATATATATATATATATATATATATATATATATATATATATATAAATATATAAATACACTTTTTTGATTTATTTTTTTTTCTACAAAATAGGATTGCAGCTATTAACCGATTTTACTATTAACCACGCTTTTAATTCATCATGGTTAATTTTTTAAATAATTATTAATCGTAAAGGCTTCTCAGCACGCTTCTGCACAGAACAAAACTCCTGCAACAAAAAATTATGTTAAGTGTGAGCTAGTTTAAAGTTCCGAGCTTGTACTGTACACAATACGCATTGCACACTGGAATAACCCCTTCAGACCCTGTGTCCATTACAGTGGACATCACATGACATCCCATATTTCTGAAATTTGGAAAATAATTCAGGTCTGAAGGGGTTAAAAGCTGATTTAAACTATGGCTGAGGCTATTAAATAAGGGCTATTCACATATCCCGTCTTTTCCACGAGCAAGTTCTTTATTTCCAATGGAGGCATGTGGCTTGTGTGCGCATATTTGCAGCGACGTGAACACAAACAAATACTATGTTTTTTAATTTATTCTTATTGTTTTATTATTTCTTGTTTGTTTATTCATTGTTCTGACATTTTTTTAACTTTGTGTAAAATTATTACTTATATTTAAATACCAGAAACTTGTTTCACTTATTTTTAAGTCCGAAGAGAGAAATGGACTGTTTGTTTTTATTATTATTTTGTGCTGTTTCAGGCAGTATGTTTATTGCTGTAGTAAGCAGCAATAAATAACACTTTGAAATATAAGGAGTTTTCGTGAGATTTACTAAACTAGAAGTGTTTTAAAATTATCGAATGCATAATAATCGTGATAACTGCGAAAGCGTGATTACTTGCCTAATTACCCTAACTTGGTTACGTCTTTAAATATCACTTTAAGGTGAATATTAGTATCTAAAAAGTATCTAGTAAAATATCATTTACTGTCATCATGTCAAAGATAAAATAAATCTGTTATTAGAAATGAGTCATTAAAACTATTAGGATTAGAAATGTGTTAAACTTCTTTTTTGTTAAACGTAAATCGGGGAATAATATACAGGTGGGCTAATAATTCAGACTTCAACTGTATATACACGAGACAGAGGAAGTGAAAGTCTGGCTAGGATGTTAGTAGCATTGCACCATTGCGTCTCTTGTTTTCACAGGCTCTTGTTTTCTCTTAGTTTTCGAGGTCTAACTGCATCTCATGCCATTCAAAGGATGTTTGTTTGCATAAAGAGGAAAACACGGCTCCCCCATTTTGGCGTTCTTCCTGTTGATGATTGTCATTACGAGTAATTGCATCAAGCCCCAGTCGAGATGTTTTTGTTGGGTGTGTCTGTCAGAAATGCGCTATATGAGTCTGTCAGATAAACCGTATACGTTACGCTTTCATCCTTCACAAGGTTTCATTTAAAGACGGCTGATTCATCATAAAGATTTGCCTTTCGTGTGGCAATGGCCTGTGTTTTTGGTGACAGTGTCAGGGTTGAGTTTCAGAGACTGAATTTGTCATCAGTGTCTGGTTTTGACTAAAAGCTTTGTGGATGAAGATATAGGAGACTGTTGGATCTGGTATCAGGGATGATGAGAGGTTTTTACGGTGTGATTGTGAATGTGGAGCAGTAAACAGCGGGTGTCTCTGAGTAAACAAATGAAGCTGCTCTTTAGATTTTTAAGCAGTCTCTCTCTGCAAAAAATGACAAGTACTCTACAGTTTAGGCATAGTCAGATTGGCTGAGGTAAAATGCTTCACTGATTGATAGAAAAACCTTTTATTGATGCACTTTCTGGATTTTCAGTTACTTTGTGGGATGTTTTTAATATAATTGTTAAAATTAAAACTACAAATCACTGTTTGTTTATTTAAGTGTAATTCGTTGAAATAATGCTATTTATCTGCAGGCTTAGTTCTTAGCACATGTTGAGCATTAATCACAACATCATTGCCGACAGACCTATTGTCTTTAATTCAATTAATTAGAATTTATTTTGTTTTATTTTATTTAAATGTATAAAAAATTATTAATGTTTTAGCTATTCATGGGGTCAATGTTACTATTTTATTGTTAATTTTTACTTTTAATTATTTATTTATCTGTTCATATATATAAATATATTTTTATTTTTTTATTTTTTTTTGTTTGTTTATTTGTTCAATTGTTTTGTTGATTTATTATTTAATTTATTTTTATTTTTTTAATAAATTTATTTATTCATTCATTTATTTTATTTGTTTCTTTTTTCATTCATTCATTATTATTTTATTTATTGATTCATTTATTTATTCGTTCGTTTATTAATTCTATTTAATTAGATTTATTTATCCATTTATTCATTCATTTATTTGATTTATTAATTTTTATTTATTTATTCATTCATTATTTTATTCATTTGTTTATTCATTTATTTATTACTTCTATTTTATTTTATTCTTTCATTTTTATTTATTTATTCATTTAATTTTTTCATTCATATATTATTTTATTTATTTTTTCATTCATTGATTGATTTATTTAATCTTTTTATTACTTCTATTTTGTATATTCATTCATTCATTCAATATTTTTTATTTATTCATTCATCTATTTTATTTATGTATGTTCATTTATTTTATTTATTCATTATTTATTGCATTAATTTTATCATTCATTCATCTATTTTATTTTATTTATTTATTCATTCCTTCATTATATTTGTTTATTTATTCATTTCATTATATTTATTTATTTATTATTTTATTTATTCATTCATTCATTGATTTTATTGTATTTTTGACAGAAGTAGACCTCATCAGTATTGATTGCATTTTCATTAATTCACTGGACCATCATCAACAACTAGACGCTTGACATCTGAAGCTTGCATTTTAACAAGTATAACTAACCCTCTGATCATTTTCACCGAACAAAATCTTAAAAAAAGCATCTAAATTCACCATCATATGTTTCCCGCATCTTCCTCAGTATGAAAGTGTCCAGGCTGTTTGGGTAACCTGCATGCATCTGTGAATCTGCTGGTGGTGGTCTAATGTCGCCCGTATGCATGAATAAAACTACGAACGCCCCTTTAATGCTTCACAGCACAGTTTTGTGGATTGTAGGATGTCTAGAGTTTCAGTTGAGTGATAAACATGACTGTTGTCTGAATGCATTGGAGCTTGTGATGAAGCGCACTCGGTTGTGAGTCTGAATTTGCAGTCGTACTGATGAAAATCTAGGGCTTGTGAAGGAAGATCTGCATTGAAGCTGCCCGTATGAACCCTATGCAGGGCCTAAGGCTCTGTTTACACTAGTGTAGTTTCATTTAAAGGGGTCATATGATGCTATTTCATGTTTTCTTTTGTTTTTAGAATGTTACTACAACAACTACAAGCTATTTGTGCATATATGAAGTCTCAAAGACTAAAGTCTAAAACCCACGTTTCCCTAAAACGCCTCGTTCAAACTCCCCCCAATTTATATGCAAATACAGGGGGTTCATCATATGTTCTTGCTTTGGTGTTGTTTGCGCCCCCAGCGATTTCATTCAGATGCTGGATGTTTGGTGTGAAAGAAAAATGACTTTTCAAAACTTGACCAATTTGTTACCTGTTTTTCAAGTCAAGCTGGCGATCAATTAGGTCAGTTGATGAGGTGGTAGAAGTGTAACATTTCTGTTTAAAGCTTTAGGTATTCAGCCAATCACAACGCACCAGGGGTCCGATGTACGAAGACTTGCGTTGAATTCATACTAAAACATTGCGTACACAAAGCTGTAATTGTGCGTATGCAGTCAAAAATTCATATGTATGAAATGCTGTGTACGCGGAATCCCACACATATTCTCTTTGTACATCCGACTTAACGTGAAACTGAGTGCACGAGCGCAAAACCCCTCCCTGCCTCCTCCCCCTAATAAATATGGTAATTACTCTACTATCGGAGGTAGAGGCTGTTTCTCAATATGCGTTCTTCAGCGGTCTTGCGTCCTCGTGTTCTCGTGCAACATCATCATCAGCTGCCTAAGTTCAGTTCCAAAACTCAAGACCGCAAGTACGGAGGACGCGTGAAACTTCCTGGATGTAATCTTGATATCGAGGATGCACTGATGCAGACTTGAGCACCGAACTCGCTCTGGAAGTCCCAGAAGTCATTGCGGCTGGAGGTGGAAAGCGCAGCATTTTATTTAGATTTATTATTAAAGTTCAGAGATATCACTTATATACCTCAGGAGTTTCCCTAAATGAAACGGTGAAAGTAAACATTAACATGAATATCTTAATAAAGGAATAAACACATTAAGGGTGTTTGTTTGCTAAAAATCGTATTAAAATTTGTTTTATTTATATTGTGCAGAGTATATTTGTAATGTTTTTATGCAAAGTATATATTTTGAAGAGGGGGAAAACAATAAATCGTTCTATGAGTGCTGTAATATTTAAATAATTTCCATTTAAAACGCGTGAAGGTCACGTGACCATCAGGAAGAATGCAGCATCCCATTTCTCAAGGGACGCGTTCTCTGCCCTCGCGGTCTCCTGAGTTCAGTCTTCCGAGGACACCTGGCAAGACCGGTCTCCACAAGAACGCAAGTCCGTTTTCTGCGTTCTTGGAATTGAGAAACAGCTCGACCGTAGTGATGAGAAGTTCGGATTATTTTACTGACTTGGATCTTTGAGTGTCATTCATCTAGATGAACGAATCTCAAGTAATTTCGTTCATTTGGTTCAATTTGCCAAAATATTATTAAAATGTTACGAATTGCTTCCACACATCTATACATCTACAACTAGCCCAAAAGGTTGATCACACAACAAATAAGTCATAAATACAATATTATTAGGAGAAAGTAATAATTCCATGCTTACTTTCTCTTTTCTCTATGAACGTATTTTTATGTCCTCAAATGTCAGTTGTTCGTTCACGTTACACCGAGAGTCACATATAATCTTAACCAATCTACACAGTCTGAGTCAATAGGAGCCATGATGATTAGTTCACCTTTCAAATCTTTTGGCTCTTGAGTCGTTCGTTCATCACGTGACAGAATGACTCAAACCCGAGGACTCGAGAAATGAACAGTTCAATTCTTTTTCCAGCTGTAAACGCATATGATTGGCCAGTGAGGAACAAATTGCTCAGGCCCGATAGAGGACTCGAGAGATGAACGGATCAATTCTTTTTCTGGCTTCTGCCTTTCCGCGATGAACGACTCAAAAGGCTTGAAATGAATGATACCACCTGCACAAATGCGCGCACGTGCGGATGAACGAATCACTCCCTAGGAGGACTCGTAGTTCCTGAGTCATATTGGAGATTTGTTCAAAATGAACGAATCATTCATGAACGACACATCACTAGTAGACCGGAGTAAAGCGGTGTTATTTGCAAGTTTGTCCTCCGGATTTAAGTTAATAACAAAAGAAAAAAATTAGAGTGGGAGAGTTTAGCTGACGCGGTTAACGCAGTTGGGTCTAAACATCGCACTGTGAGTGAATTAAAAAAGAAATGGTCCGATGTAAAAAGGTGTTACATTTTGTAGTGTCTATTTAGGCTAAGTGCAAATAGCACCACTTGTTGGAATGAGCTAGTTGAGGGATTCCCACCCATCACTTTTTGATTGACAGAGACAACATAACTAAAGAGAGCGGCAAACAGCAGCATGAGTGGCATAGCTCGTAACGCGCGTGGCAACATGTTTTGACACGTTCGATCATGAACCCGGTTCGAACCCAGCGTCTGAACTCATTCTTCTTCTTTCCCCCACTACATATCAGATTTTGCCTACTCTTCATCACGAGGAAGACAAGTAGGAATCATTAATAAGTGTGTGTATTATGTTAAGCGCATTTGACACTTGATTTTGACGCATTTGATCACATATTATTTGCACATTTATTTAATAGAAATGTTTCCGATTCACATATGCAAACTCATCTTCAGATGGTACGGTTATAGCAATGTGTGTGTGCAGTCAATCGCTCTGATTAGATTGGGAAAACTGGCGATCTCTGCAAATTGCGCTTTAATGTTTGGCTGGTCAACTGCATTGTATGGAAACCTTATAAACCTGCTAGACATGCAGATGATCCCGTCCCATACAGCTGGCATTGCACAGCTCAACGATACTTTGTATCATTGTGTAATGCTGTGTTAAAATAAAAATGCAGTAGCGTAAACACAACCTAAATCAAGCCGCTCAGTGAATCAGGCAGGCCATGTGAAGTAGATGAAAGAGGTGCAGGAATTTCTCCTCTGAAAACGCACTTGACCTGTGCTACTGTTCAGCCAGGAATGTTCTGCAGGGGTTTTTCTTTTTAACTGCTGTTTCTCTTTTTCGCCTTTCACTCTTCTCTGTCTGTCCATTTGTTTCTCTTTCTGTCAGGCGTCTCTGAACTCTGGCAGGCGGTGTGTGTGTGTGTCTGCTGACCACCTGCTGTAGACACCATCACACAGTCTGAGCTCCTACAGGCCTGCTACTGCTGTGTGTGTTGCAGAAATCTAACTCTGCTCTTTTGATTTAATTAATTTAATTTTGAACAATTTATAAACAATTAAATTAAAACTATTTTCATTGTAAATTAAATAAATTTCTTTTTTTTTAACTAAACTGTAATACCTTTTTTTAATTGAATTTAGGCCGTTCGAAAGGTTTTTAGGAAATAAAAGATTTATTTTATTGATTTCAGGCAGTGCTTAATTTTTTTTAATTAATTAATTGAATTTTTGGTGTTTTTTTACTGTTGCCTTTTACAGTGTCATTAATTTGATTATTATTTTTTTTGACAGCAGTTGTTTATTACTATTGGCATTTAATCACAAGGTCATTGATTATGCAAATTATAATTTTTTATTTACTTGATAAGTTGCCAGAGGTTGATCTCACATTCCAGTATTATTATAATTTACTTAATAATAATTGATTATTTTTGTTGATGCATTTATTTATTTATTTATTTGTTTATTTATTTATTTGTTTATTAATGTAATGTATTTTGTTTAATTTTTTATTTCGATTTAATATTCAAATTTTTGTATTTGATTAAATTAAATTTAGATTTAAATATTTGATTTTACTTTTTAAATTAAATAAAATTTGATTAATTTCATTCAATCATTTTCTTTTTGGCTTAGTCCCTTTATTAATTAGGGGTTGCCCTGCAGAATGAACCGCCAACTATACCAGAATGTGTTTCATGCATCAGATGCCCTTCAAGCTGCAACCCAGTATTGGGAAACACCTATACATTCTCATTCCCACACATTCATACATTAATTCATTTTCTTTTAGGCTTAGGGATCGCCACAGCTGAAGGAACCGCCAACTTATCTGGCACATGTTCTACGCAACGAATGCCTTTCCAGCTGTAACCCATCACTGGGAAACACCCATTCATTCTCATTCACACACTATTCATTTATTCATTAATTTTCTTTTTAGCTTAGTCCTTTTATTAATCAGGGGTCGCCACAGCGGAATGAACCGGCAATTTATCCGGCACATGTTCTACGCAGCGGATTCTCTTCCGGCTGCACCCCATTACTGGAAAACACCCATACATTCTCATTCACTATAGACAATTTAGCCAATTCAATTCACCCATATACATGTCTTTGGACTTGTGGGGGAAACCGGAGCGCCTGGAGGAAACCCGCGCGAACACAAGGAGAACATGCAAACTCCACACAAAAACGCCAACTGACTCAGCCGAGGCTCAAACCAGCGACCTTCTAGCTGTAAGGCAACATCACTACCCACTGTGCCACTGCGGCACCTTATTTTAATTTATTTAATTTTATTTCTTTGATATGAGGTATATCTGGCAAGATTGCTTTTCCGTAATTCTCAGCTTTAAACCAAGCTACATGTGTATAACAGAAGTAGAGCCCAACGTGAGTGCTTCTAAATTAAACTAGCTTCATGTGAAAGCCTCTGTTTTTCGAAAAAGAAAAGCCTCCTCATCTGTGCTCCGTATAGAGGAAACTTGAACACAGAGTCAGGTGAGGCGTTTCCTGTGCACATCTATTTCCTGCTCTAACGGACAAACAGTGTTTTTTTTCACAGTTGAGTGTTTTATGCTTCCTGCTTGATGTCTGATTACATCATAATGACATTCAAGAGGGTTTTAATTGCTCTCTCTATGGCCAGAGCAGGACGCTGTTTAGCGCTGATGTCATGCATTTAAGATACACTATTGTGTAATAAGAGTATTTTTGAGAACAGTGGCAGACAGAGGAAGGTCATTTTGCGACACCACATTTCACTTTCAAGATGAAAGTGTCAGGATGTGTCACAATAACAGCATTTTCTGTTGGATTGGTTGGTAAATTAAAAATGCAGGAATTTAATTCATACAGTGTATTAAAAGAGCTTTCAGATTTAGCATCGATTAATTTTGTTGTTGACGTTTTCATGTTGAACACTGTATGAATTTTTAAGTTGACCCTATATTCTTTTATATTTAACATCATGGTTATGTATTATTATAGTAATTATGAACTTTAATAGTGTTTTGCTGTTCTATTAGCCTTCCAAAACTATTTAATCATGCTTTTGAGTTTTAATTTTTAAAATTTGTTTATATATTTTTGCGTAAAAATTTAATCAATAAAATTTGCATTACCTACCTATTAACTAATCATAGGCCATCAATTGGTTACAGTGTTTAGTAATTTATAATTTTAATTATGGTAAAGAAAGATGTTAGCTCATAATTTGAATATTTTTAATTGTTGTTAAACTACAACAAATTAACAACAAAGATAACAAATTAAACAATATTGTAAAGAATTATATTTTTTGTTTGTTTCTATTTTAGTTGTAATAATTTTAGAACTTTTTATTTAAACCTTATGTATTTCAGTCATTTGCAAAGGAAGCATTTTTTTATTATTCATCTGAAGTAATTTATCTAATATTTAACATTTTTTGTGACTAACAGTTTTTTTTATTTTATTTTAGCTTCATTAAAATTACATAAAACTATAATAAGATGAGAACTTGTTTTTTCGGGACGTAGAAAACCTTTGCTTTTTTACATTTATTTATTCAGTTTAACAGTTATCATTACCGCAAATTTCTAATCAGCCAATCATATGGCAGCAATTCAATGCATTTAGGCATGTAGACATGGTCAAGACGATCTGCTGCAGTTCAAACTGAGCATCAGAATGGGGAAGAAAGGGGATTTACAGTAAGTGACTTTGAACATGACATGGCTATTAGTGCCAGACAGGCTGGTCTGAGTATTTCAGAAACTATTGAACAACTGGGATTTTCACGCACAACCATCTCTAGGATTTACAGAGTATGGTCTGAAAAAAAGAAAATTTTCACATCAAACAACCCGTCAAACCTTGAGGCAGATGGGCTACAGCAGCAGAAGACAACAGAAGATTGGAAAAATGTAATGGTCTGAGTCTTGTTTTCTGCTGTGACATTTAGATGGTAGCGTCAGAATTTGGCGTCAACACCATGAAAGCATGGATCCATCCTGCCTTGTATTAATGGTTCAGGCTGCTGGTGGTTGTGGTGGTGTAATGGTGTGGGGGATATTTTCCTGGCACACTTTGGGCCCATTAGTTAGAATTGAGCATCGTGTCAACGCCACAGCCTACCTGAGTATTGTTGCTGACCATGTCCATCCCTTTATGACCACCGTGTACCCATCTTCTGATGGCTACTTCCAACAGGATAACGCACCATGTCATAAAGCGCGAATCATCTCAGACTGGTTTCCTAAACATGACAATGAGTTCTCTGTACTCAAATGGTCTCCACAGTCACAGGTTCTCAATCCAATAGAGCATCTTTGGCATGTGGTGTAATGGGAGATTCATGTCACGAATCTGCAGCCGACAAATCTGCAGCAGCTGCGTGATGCTATCATGTCAATATAGACCAAAATATCTGAGGAATACTTCAGGTACCTTGTTGCATCTATGTCATGAAGGCAGTTCTGAAGGCAAAAGTGGGGTCCAACCCAGTACTAGTGAGGTATACCTAATAAAGTGGCCAGTGAGTGTATTAGTTCAATTTATAGATGATAAATTCACAAAGACATTTAATTTATGAATATATTATTAAACTTTAATCACAATGAGGTAAACTCTAAGCAAGATATGTTTTTTCTTATTTATTTCTTTAAGGATAGCTATCCTTAAAATCATTGCATAAAAATAAATTTTTTTTCCTAAGAACATATTTTTAATAATCTTAAAATTGTAACCAAAACTGCTCATTGCTGCTTGACAAAAGAGTACTGTAATAAAGTTTTAATAAAAAAAGTTTATTGACAATATAGTGTCTGACCCAAACCAGTTTATAGTCCTAAATTAATAATTAATTAAGGTAATGATAAAAAATGTCGCTCGATAATAATAAATAAGTTCATAATAGACAATCTAACCTTAAAAAATACTTTTTAAAACAAATTAAAAAATCTTTATCAATAAATCACAAAATTTTTTTGCACGAAGTGATTCCTAGTTTAATAATAAATTCTCCTTATTCTTTATTCTAAAATAAACCAACAAGGGGTGGAAAAGCTATCAATTCTCATGCCTGTAATAATAGATTCACATCAGCTGAAGGACGTCCTGAGTTAAGTCATCTTTACCACCGTGTAGAATAACAGCCCAAAGCAAACCCCAATGAATGGGTAGAGCAAGGCTGAGGCCGACAGATGAAAGCGCATGTGGGCACACACACACATACACACATAATGAAGGCTGGCATTGCGATGGGCGTTCCCAGCTTGGGCGGTTTGACCGTGGAGAAGATCCTGAAATGGACAGTGGAAATGGCTGTGTTTTGGTTGATTGGGGGATGGTTGGTGAAAGACCACATACAGCTGGGGGTCTGGGACAGCTGTCTTTGTGTGTGTGTCTGTGTTTGTGTTTTAAAACACAGTGTCTCTTTGTTCCCCTCCCCTTCGCCTGGCACCGAGCGGATCATTTAAACTACAGCCGTTCATTGGCACCTTAGATTTGGGCACAGGCTGGCGACTCTACAGAACGGCTGCCCGCTACGGGGAAGATGCTTTGAAGGTTAGAAGTCCCTGCAGACCGGCATCTATGCCAGCTCTCCTACAGTGCGCCGGGTTTCCATTGCACGCTATTATTGGGCAAATTACAGTGCTTGGGATAATTACGCATATGCTGTAATGCTTGGTCTGGGAGCTTAAAGTTGACTGCTGCTGAATGATAGTTGCAGGTCTTCAGAAAGGCGAGACTTTTACAGCAGCGTGCAGGTTAATGTGATATTTAATTATATAAAAACAAAAGATGTTTACTTCAACTTGGGTCATCCATGATGTAGGTTATGTTTTTTCTTCTTTGGTAGAACAACAAATAGTGCTGGTTAACAATTAATCGTGAGTAATTGCACACAAAATAAAAGTGTTTTTTAATTTCTGTTTAGTGGAGAGAAGATATTTTTTCCAACACATTTCTAAACATAATAGTTTCAATAACTCATTTCTAATAACATTTTCTAATAACCATTTTTTTTTTGGGCTCTGCCATGATGATGCCAGTGAGGGAGTCCATTACAGTAATCCACCCTGCTGCTGATAAAGTCATGAACAAGTTCATGGGAACAAAGCATCTAATTCTTGCAATGTTTTTGGGATGATAGTAGGCTGATGTAGTTACAGCTTTGACATGACTACTGTATAAAACAAATAAGACTTTCTCCAGAAGAAAATGTTCTTAAGGTAATACTGTGAAATTTTCCTTAATCCATAAATTACCATTTGAGAAACATTTGAAAGACTAAATATTGCGCAGGAGGGCTAATAATTTTGCCCCAACTGTATACAAACATGAAATACACACCAAATTATGCACACAAAGTATTATTTTGTATGCTATTAGTCATGATTAATCTTTCAACAGCACTGTGGTCTGTGGTGATTCGTAAAATGCAAGTCACAAGCTTCCAGCACAAAAAACATGCATAATTAATACCCATGAATCCTGGTAATACATTGAGGTATTATGAAGCAAAACAAGTGTTCTGTGGAAGAAACCAAACATTTAAACTAATTAATTGCTACGATTTTGTATTATTTTATAGGCTATTTTTAATAGAACACAAACAACTCCAGTTTTGTGCAATTCAGAGGAACTGGGGTAAAAAGTAACATCACGGCTCTCAAAATATTTAGGTTATATCTAAACAAGGGAAAACAGTACAGCGTTTGGTTTAATGGGGTAAACCAGCACAAATGAACTGTGCTGATTTGGAGTGATTTTAGCGATGTGGGATGGAAAGTGACGTCACACGGTCAGAAAAAAAGAAGCTTAATATCTCAGACACCTAACCAGCAATAACATTTGATTTTGTGGCACACGTCAGCACAAACCAATGGCATAGTTTTAGGGATTATTTATTTTAATGGGGTGCCAACTTCACGGAGGTGATTGACAGTACAGATGCTTGCAGATTGACAGATGCTGGCAAAACATGAGCATGCTCTGTGTATATGAATGCTAAGTATCATGCGCCTTAGGCTGTATAGTGTGGACTGAGGTTGTTTTTCTAAAGTACAGTAAGATGCTGTTGTTATGTAACGAAAGCACACAGACTGCAAAATGTTTATGGTTCTTCTTGACTTCCATATTATTTTTTCATTAGCATGAAATTTAGCATGGACTAACAATATTATTTATGAAATAATGGGCTGGTCTGAGTATTTCTGCTACTGCTGATCTACTGGTATTTTTACACACAACCATCTCTAGGGTTTACAGAGAATGGTCCGAAAAAGATCAAATATCTAGTGAGCGGCAGTTCTGTGGGTGCAAATGCCTTGTTGATCAGGTCAGAGGAGAATGGCCAGACTGGTTCCAGCTGATAGAAAGGCAACAGACTCGAATAACCACTCGTTACAACTGATGTATGCAGAAGAGCATCTCTGAATGCACAACACTTTAAACCTTGAGGCGGATGGGTTACAGCAGCAAAAGACCACCACGGGTGTCACTCCTGTCAGCTAAGATGAGGAAACTGAGGCTACGATTTGCACTGGCTCACTAAAACTGCACAATAGAAGATTGGAAAAATGTTGCCTGGACTGATGAGTCTTGATTTCTGCTGCGACATTTGGAAGGTAGGGTCAGAGTTTGGCGTCAACAACATAAAAGCATGGATCCATCCAGCCTGTATCAATGATTCAATAAGGTGTACCTAATAAAGTGGCCGTAGTTTTTACAAACGTTAAATGCTGATAACATTGACATCCATGGTAGTGAATACAACACTAAGTATCATACTAAAGCAAGCACTATGGATGGCCACTAATTTCCAATATTTTATAATGCATTTAGCGTTCAAAAGAACAAAGAGACACAAATAGGTTTGGAGCAAGTGAAGGATGAGTAAGTGATGACAATTTCCATTTTTGGGTGAACTGCAAAAAAAAAAAAGAAAAAACCTACTTCACCTACATCTTGGAGGGCCTCAGGGCGAGTAAACTCACAGTGGATTTTCATTTTTTTGGGTGAATCATCCAAGGCATTGCATTTGACCCTGAAACACTTTTGTTTGTGTAAGTCTGAGAGTTTATTTTCATTGCTCTCAAGATATATTTTTCCCTAATGGTGGGATATTAGCAGCAAATTTGTCGAGTAGGGCTTGTAGTTTTGTGCCGGGGATTCTCGTTTCTCATTTTTCTATACTTGTACTTAAATGGATCATGTATTTGAACCAGTTCCTTGAAGTGGGCCGCGCAAAAATAGCATCAAATCAATCACGAAATGTTCCAGCCTCCTGCAGGTCTCAATTCAGGATAAATTAACCCATCAGGAATTGTGGTGACTTGTCGCGCTATATTTTTAGTGCTGAAGAACTCCAATTGCAGGCTTAAAATGGGTAAGAAGTAAACTCTTACAGTGAGTTTAGTATGTAATTTGCTTTGTCATGAAGGCCTTGGATTGGATTTGCAGTTTTATCCCAGCTAGATCTACATGTGTGTTATTAGTGGTGTTTGGAAAGGCAAGAAGTGCTGTTATGGTTGCTCATATATGGTTGTGTTTTGAACAAACCCTTGTAACTATGAACGTTTGAGTTCTCTCGTGCATGTTTGTGCTACTGATGCGGGAAATGTGTGGCTTGTTGAGGAAAAAGTGTGCCGTTTGTTTTTGAAGTGACTGTTTAAGTTGAAAATGGTGAAAAAAAAAAAAATATCAGTCGAAATACTAATCCAATGTATTCGGACAAGTATATTGTAGGGAGTATTCTAATGGACCGTTTGACTTGGCAACTATAGGATGCACTGAATTTTTGGACACTGATAATTGTCAGCTGTAAATGCCATTTTGTTTTTTTTCTGGTCGAAAGGGAAAAACTGTTTAAAGGGCCCCTATGGTGAAAAATCTACTTTTTCAAGCTGTTTGAACAGACGTGTGTAGGTGTGGTGTATAGACAGTCATATTGGGGTGATATGAACACACCCAGTCCTTTTTTTTTTATTCATCAACATAAAAACAGTGGACTAATTGGGGCCTTTTTGAGGCCGACCGCAACTTGAGGAGTGCTGTCCTCCTGCCCACCAATATTGATTGACAGGCACTCATTAGCATATCCTAAGTTAGTTGTTTCAAGTCCGCCATTTTCAGCATGTGAGTCAAAGCGATGTCACCAAAGGAACACCCTTGCTCTAATTTTGGATGTAAGGCTCACTGGGCTTAACACAAGAGCCTTCATTGTTTATCTGCTAATAAGCAACAGAGATTTTACATTTAGTGGCCATGTGCACTGAACATGCAGCGAATGCAACGCATCGAGATTCGAGCCAATAAAATGATCCACAGAGTCTTTCAGCACTCTCTCCGAAAACACTTGGTTGATCTCAGCTGGCGGATCAACATTCACCAAAATGATCGCTCTCATCGGTGTCATTGTTTGTAACTTTAGATGGGCTTGCAAACCTGTGTACTTTTCATTGCGTCTTCCTTAAACTTCAGCTGTTTGCATTTCCCACGGTCACAGAAGTTCCCTGTCATCTCAACTAGGTGCGGCTGAAAAGTGTGAGTGCATTGCCTCGCGTGCGTGTCCCTCCATTGGAAATAGCAAACTTGCCTTCGTTATAGCCTCAGTCAAAGTTAATCCAGTGTGCATGGTTCTTAGTCTCGGTGTACAAACTCAGAACTTTAAATTAGCACACAGTTGGCATAACTTTAGTTGCTGCAGTTTTGTTTCGTGCAGAAACACGGTGTTGAGAAGGTTATGATTAACCATTAACCGTGACGAATTAAAGCGCGGTTAATAGTTAAATTCAATTCACCTTTATTTGTATATCGCTTTTACAATGTAGATTGTGTCAAAGCAGCTTCACATAAAAGATCATAGTAAATTGAAACAGTGTAGTTCATTTTTCAAAGTTTAAGTTCAGTTCAGTTTAGTTCAGTTCAGTGTGGTTTAATAATCACTACTGAGATTCCAAACACTGTAGAGCAAATCCATCGATGCACAGCTCCACAGATCCCGAACCGTGCAAGCTAGAGGCGAGAGTGGTGAGGAAAAAACTTCAACTAATTGGCTAAAGTGAAGAGAAAAAGCTCGAGAGAATCAGGCTTAGATGTGTACGACTGTTTCTCCACTGGCCAAAGGTCTTGTGCAGAGCTGCAGTCCAAGTGCGGAGGCTGGAAGCTGGACCTCAGCGAAGACTCGTCAGATCCTGGAGTGTCACAGGAATCACTCTCAATAGTGAAACCGGTTAATCGTTATATCCCTATAAGGATGATGCATGTATTGTTACATAGCAGCTGTAAAACTATACAAAGACACAAATGATTTTGCAACTTCCTCTCTGACACATTCTGGCACATTAGGAATATTGATTCCTCAATAGTAGTGTCTGCTTGGGCTGTGTCCGAGTCGTACATGGCTAAATGCTGGTCTTCACACTCATGTTGCTTCTCTCTGTCTGCCTGTCTGTTGCCATACACAAAGTGGGGGAGCTCTTGGCTAAAAAAAGTCTAAACTAATTTTCATGTGAGGCAACACACTCCTAAAACAACGACCTGTGTACACGGCTACACGCCCCCAAAATGACACTTCTTAATACATTGTAAAATCTAAACTGTGTTTTGAACTGAACCCAAACTGGCACACTCAGAAGAACCATAATATTAAAATTAAATAAAAAAGTGGTAAACTATGTGCCCTTAAATATGAGCGTATAAAAGCTATGGATACAGGACATTTCTATGTAGTATTCTTGTGTCTGCTGCTTGCATTGTGCTGCTGTGCTGTCATGGCAACACTGGTAAAATGCACTCAATGGACTAATTTCACACGTTTTTAAAAGTGAAAGCGAGGCTGCTGTGCGAAGAAACCTGGAAGTATCGCCTGCAGTCATACAGGAACGGCATGTACCTGGCTGTATATCTTATCAGCGAGGAGAAAGTTTTACCTCTTTCCGAAGGTCCGTTTTGAATTGATTGTGAAAATAAAAAGGGATATCGGACCACATTTTCAGCTAAGTTAAGGGAAATGCCAGTAGTTAGCTAACGTTTTCTTTCCCAAACACGCATTTTAGAGGTCATTTATCAAACTCAAGTTAATGAACCGATTACAAAAATAGCTTTTTTTTTCTTCATTTCTACATGAATCAATGGTTTTGAAAGAAGTGGTTGAATCTAATAGCGGAAGGCTAATGATCACTTTAGATTTTTGGATAGTTTTTGTTTTTCAACAGAAATGTTTGTATTTGTAATAGTATTAATTAACAAGATGCGAAAAATCACAACAAATACCTTAGCAACTCGCATCGACAGGCTGACATAGCGAAAGCCCATTTGCATGTGAAACACATACATTTTTAATTTTGTTGTCATAAAAGGCTTTGTTTGACTAGATGAGCTCTCCCTGAATGTTTTTTTTAAGTTTTAATTGATTGAGACTCTGCAGGAACACGTTTCCATTACCAAAGCTGGAGATGACCAGCTTTGTGTGAGTTGAAAACAAATCTCTGACACGCTGAATTTAATTGGAATAGAATATGTGGACAAAACACTGGAAGAACCCCGTGTTAACCCAACAAACGAAACGGGATCTTCAGGTTTAAGTTGTCAGTAGGCTGTAGAATCTCAATGGGAAAGTAAGTAATTGGCCTCATTCATACTAGCCCTCGGTATGCATGTGTATCAGAGCGCAGATGTCAAATATGCATATTTACTGTCCCCTCCAGCAGAGAGACTGGAAACCACCAGCTCGCCATTAGCAAACTGACAGATGCCATTAATCTTGATGTCGCATGACTGATTGTTTATGTTATGATCCCGTGTGAAATGGACTCTGACTGAAGTTTATTTTCCGAGTCGTCTGCTGATGTCCATGTCCTGAAATCACCGCTTGTGTCGTGTGTGTTTGTGTCTGTATATATTATGTTGCTGTTTGAAGCAGATTGTGCTCATCCTCTGAGCAGAGTAATCTAGTTATTTTTAGAGATGCTTCTTAGGTTTGAATCACTGCGTCACTGGATTGATATACACATCTGAACTTAATGAGACCTCAGGCTAGTGGATCGGCGTGAATGGTTTGACAGAAAATGGATGTAATGTTCGATCTAGTGTGATACTGAGGCCCCCCTGCCCTTCCAAAAAACAATTGTCTTGAATTTTCATTCAATTGTTGTGAATTCAATTACATTAAAAGCGCAAGTAGCGTACAATGTTTTTGTTCAAATTGGGACATAAAATCTGAGGACAATTGAATTATTTGGTATAAAAAATAGTTTAATTCAATATATATGTTGTAAATTGGATTGCAGAACATTTGAATGCAAAGTTGCAGTCAAACATAAAATGTGGGTTGTAGACTAAATGATTAGAGAGCTTTGCCATATAAAACTTAAAAAATACCCAATAAAGCTAAAAAAGTGCAGCAAATAAATGTTTTACTGATCCGAGCGATTTTTATTATTATTTTTAACGTGTTTTAAATGAGATCACCACATTTTTTGAATGTCAGCAGTGTATCGAGCTCTGGTTTGATTGCCGAGTAGGATTTTTATTTTATTTTTTTTATGCTCTTGCTGTTTTCAGCCATCCAATAATGCTTTAGTGGACACGCATCCTAATTTTTTTCAAAATATATGAGTTCGGTGCATTAAGAAATTGGGATATAATGGAAAACCGTCCTTTTTCTAAATTAGGGAAAAGTTGTAGTGTCATATGATGATTGTACTCTTTTTTTTTTTTTTTTTTTTTTTTTTTTTTCTTCGTCAGGTGTGCTACATTTGAAATATTAGCTAGATATGGTGCTACATATTCCTGGCAGAGAATTGCTCACTCCCATTCCAAAGAGTCACAATGGCTAGTTTGAAAGAAAATCATTATTAGTTCTTGTTTCTTTGTTTATTATATATATATATATATATATATATATATATATATATATATATATATATATATATATGAACTTGAATCACCTAAGCACCTCAGGGTTATCTGTCGACGCTCTAACCACTAGGCTATTGATGCCGACTTTTTTTCTTTTAGAAATATAAAAAAAAAAATCAAAGAAATTGGTTCACAACTCATTCTTAATGTTCCTTCTTATCTTTAATAAAATTTGGTAGTCGAATTAATTCATTGGGGGGGGAAATTACTCTGATTTTAAAAAAATATTACTATGCTAATAATGCATACAGTTGAAGTCGTGATTATTAGCTTTCCTTTGAATTATTATTTTTATTTTTTTATATTTATTTTTTACTTTTTTTCCACAGTATTTTCTATATATATATAAAAGAAAGTCTTGTTTTGTTTTGGCTACAATACAAGCAGTTTAATATTAAAAAAAAAAAAAAAAAACATTGATATTATTAGCCCCGTCAGCAATATATTTTTTCTAAACATACATATATACATACATGCATACATACATACTTATATATATAATGTATGTATATGTATATATATATATATATATATATATATATATATATATATATATATATATATATATATATATAATGTATGTATATGTGTGTATATATATATATATATATATATATATATATATATATATATATATATATATATATATATATATATATATATATATATAATGTATGTATATGTATGTATATATATATATATATATATATAAATATATATATATATATATATATATATATATATATACATATACATATACATATACATACATTATATATATATATATATATATATATATATATATATATATATATATATATATATATATATATATGTATGTATATGTATATGTATATATATGTATATATGTATATATGTATACATATATATATATATATATATATATATATATATATATATATATATATATATATATATATATATATATATGTATGTATGTATGTATGTATATATGTATGTATGTATGTATGTATATATGTATGTATGTATGTATGTATATATGTATGTATGTATGTATATATGTATGTATGTATGTATGTATGTATATATGTATGTATGTATACATGTATGTATATGTATATATATATGTATATGTGTATATGTGTGTGTGTTTGTTTAGAAATGTGTTGAAAGAATATTCTCTCCGTTAAACAGAAGTTGGAGAAAAATATACAGGGGGCTAATAATTTTGACTTAAACTGAAAATGTATCACTTTAGTTCAGTGTTTTATGGGAGATTGGAGCAGCTTGTATTCTGGTCGTGTGGTTTTTCTTGTGAACTTGAGGTATTGTATAGCTTTAGCATTATGTTTGCTTGGGCCTTTTCATCAGCACACCTGCACACAAACAAAGACTTTGTTGTACAGTTGCAGTTACAATGTGAATGAAGTTCAAGTTGAAACCTGTCCTATATCATCTTTTTCTCCACATTATGGATTGGGTTTGTCCTCAACCGTCACTCTCGTTCTGCACATATCAACTCAAACTCATCAACGAATCATGACTAAATAATTTTCACAATGACAATGGATCCATCCTCCCATTTATTTATGTGCCAGAGGAAACAAGTTCTTCCACTTCCCTTTTCTGTTGTAAGTTAATTCGAAAATGATTTGGAAACAAGTATTTGGTTTACTTCCACAATTGTTTAATTTTAGATATTGTGTCTGGGAAGTGAACTAGATGATGAGAGATAATGAGCTTCTCTTACGATTTCTAATGCTAAGTTGAGAATACAGTAGTTTTCTACAGCAAGCATCACTATTACGAATTCAATTCATATTAAACAAACAATTGTCCCTGGTAAACAGTAAAACTGGGTCAAACAGAGTTTATAAGGAGCTTACATGGCACTGTTGGTAGTTGGTAGTTTCTGTTGAAATGCATGTTCAGCAGTAATTAATTCCTGTGACTGAAATGTCTGTATCATTATTACGCTAGCCTTCAGTGTCACATGGTCCTTTAAAACATGACACAACACTTAAGAAAACATTTAACACAACACAACAGCATGCAACATTTAACACAAAGTTTTGTAACATCGCATAGCGTAACACTGCATAACACATAAACAGCAAAATAATAACGTATAACATATGTTACATGTAACAAAACACAACACGTAACAAATTAAACAAAAAATAAAACAAAACAACATGTGACATATAAAACAAAAAATTAAACAAAACATCTAACACAAAACATAACATGTACTACATAATGCTTAACATAACACTATGTATAACGCATATCATAACACAAAACAACGAATATAATTGATAACGTGTAACATATAACAGTATAACATTTAAGACTTTACATTTAACATTAAACATGACGTGTAACAAAAATAAAACAAAAAACATGTAACATAAAACATAACAAAACAAATACATGGAACACGTAACATTAAACAAAACGTGACTCTTAAAATAAAACATTTCTAACACAATATGTAACAAAGCATAACATAACTCAATGTATAACACAACATAATAGAAAATATAACAGAACGAAAGACACATGAAACATATAAAAGGTAATAACTGAAACATAACATAACCTATAAAATACAACATAAAATGTAATGGTAATAATGTGTAACACATAAAACATATAACACATATTACATGTTACATAACATATAGAACTTAAACCTAGGCCCACACGGAATCTGCACGTGCAGATTTCCGCAGACTTTTAGCCCATCATTGTTTGTTTATTTACTTGAGTAAATGTGTGTAAATGTATATTTATTCAGTTTTTAAATTAATTACAGTAATATTATTGAAGGGCAAGGCAGTGGCGCAGTAGGTAGTGCTGTTGCCTCACAGCAAGAAGGTCGCTGAGTCGCTGGTTCAAACCTAGGCTCAGTTGGCGTTTCTGTGTGGAGTTTGCATGTTCTCCCTGCCTTTGCGTGGGTTTCCTCCGGGTGCTCCGGTTTCCCCCACAGTCCAAAGACATGTGGTACAGGTGAATTGGGTTGGCTAAATTGTCCGTAGTGTATGAGTGTGTGTGAATGTGTGTGTGGATGTTTCCCAGAGATGGGTTGCGGCTGTAAGGGCATCCGCTGCATAAAAATTTGCCGGATAAGTTGGCAGTTCATTCCGCTGTGGCAACCCCGGATTAATAAAGGGACTAAGCCGACAAGAAAATGAATGAATGAATGAATAATATTATTGAATAATGGGAAATGTTCAACTGATTTATGTACAATGCAGTTTGTACAGTAATATTTTCTCTTTTCTTCTGTTGATATATTATATGAGAGACTTGCTTTGTTTACCAAATAAAGTGAATCTAATTGAATTTTGCATTTCTCAAACTCGCTCATTTTCAAGGCAGGAACCGGCAGTAGTGCAACAACAACACAAAACAAAACTTTCCATCTGGAGCTCCTTCACGGGACTCCACACTTGTAAACAATCACTCCACTGGGCTTGCGCGGCTCTCAGTTCCGCCCAGACTTGTCAGCACTACCAAGCCGACCAATCACAGAGCTTGCGCTACACAGCGTTGCGACGTGTCGTTACAATTTTTGAGAGGTGCGCGTCAGCGACGGCCATGCCATAGGGCTATGCTTCAACACATAGGCTGCGCCATAGCATACGCGTGCGCTTGACGTAGAAGTATAAATCAGCCTTAAGCAGGTCACACACCAGAAGCGCCGCTCGGCGCCGCGACACGGCGCGTACATGACAGTTTAAAGTATCACACACCAGACGCGCACATTCGAATGATATTTAACATGAAACTAATCAGATGGCGCTCTGTGGCGCGGCTGGAAAATGAACTGCGTCCTGAGCCGTCGCCGGGCGCCGCCGACTTGCGGCGCCGGTGTGTGTATCCTGATAGAAACCTATGTTTATAATTCTAAAATACATGGCGCTGCGTGGCGCGCTGCCGAGCGGCGCTTCTGGTGTGCGACCTGCTTTAATGCATGGATTTTGGCTGCCAGTGGGTGAATGTAAATACAGACGATGAACTTGAAAATACCAATGACTAACTATTTTATTGAGCAAATAAAAGAAAACATTTGGTTGAATGGGAGTAATGTATTCAATCCATTTAAACCACAAGTCGACAAATATATCTGTTTGGTTGTGTACATTGCATGTTATTTTTTCCATAATGAATATATTTTTCAAAATATCTATCATTTCTTGTATTTGTGGTGGACTAGTTTTGCACCAGCATCTAGTAATGTCTTTTTTACTTGAAGCAAGGATAATTCTATACATATATTTGCTTTTTCTGTCTAAGGAGTCCATTGACAGCATACCTAGGTAAAGTATCTCAAAGCTAAAATCAATTGAAAAATGTAAGATATATTCTAAAGTACTATGTATAGAAATCTGCAGATTTTTAACAAAATTCAGTGTAGAAGTAGCAAGAAATGTCAGCAGATTCCGTCTGACCTTAATGTATGAAATAAAAAGTAAAACCTTTTAAACTTTTATTTGATGTTTACAATGCAAATCCAATTGGATTCAATTTATTTGGTAAAAAAAACAATACTTCTATATATTATCTCTACTAAAAGACAGAAAATATTACTGTACAAACTGTATTGTAAATAAATCATATGAATATTTTCAAAGTAGTCAATAATATTACTGTAATTAATTTAAAAACTGAATCAATATAAGTTTACACACATTTACACAAGTAAATAAATCAATAATGGGCTAAAAATCTGCGGAAATCTGCGTGCTCAGATTCCGTGTGGGCCTACTTAACACAACATGTCACCGTTGGACTACAAAATACATTTCCATTTAGCCCTTTGTTACTAAAAGATGAGAGACATTGTTAAACAAGCTCTCCTGTTCTCCAAACTACAGCTTGCTTTTTTTTTTTCATTGAAGAGTGCTTTTCGTAACCCACGTGTTCGTGTAATTCACTACTTTATATAGCGCTCACTATTTCTGAAAGAACAGTTTATGAACAACACTGCCCACTCCATCCCACTCCATGCTAAGAGCATCGCCCTGCGTTTAGCATTCATCAGCGCTTGGAAGAGTGCTAAATAAAGGGATTGTTTTGTTTTATCTCTGGAGAGACCCACACCTCAGGTCATCCTCATCTAAATCCACGATTTAAAGAAATGAGCAGTTTGTGATTGCTGATGTCAAACGGTCAGAAACTCCAGCTTGTTGTTTAGAGCAGGCAGAGGTCAGTGGATTCGCCCATAGGCTCTGGCTCTTTCTGAAAAGCTCATTCATGATGTGTTCATTGATTTGTTCTCTGTTGCTCCTCATCCTCTCCATTTAGTGCAGATCATATGGATTTCTTTTATGTATTTATGGAAGGGTATAAAGGCTCAAATGGGTTGCATCGATGTGACATGCTTTTATGTTTTGAGTTTCGTTCATAGATTTAAAGCAATGTTTATGTATTTGAAGACATTTTATTGATGTTATTGTGTGGATATTTCAAAAGAGTAATATTGCAAGTGATAAAAGATTCAAAATGGGTGTCAAGAGAAAGAACATTATAATGTTGTTAGACTAGTGGGTTACTTATTTATATAAGAAATTAATTTGAAGTATTTGCCTAGACAAAAAAAAAACAAGTAACAACTACACAAATGTCTTAATTGTTTGTTTTGTAAACAATTATAATTGTTTATTATTATTATTAATAATAATAATAATAAAATCTATATAAACATCTATCTATCTATCTATCTATCTATCTATCTATCTATCTATCTATCTATCTATCTATCTATCTATCTATCTATCTATCTATCTATCTATCTATCTATCTATCTATCTATCTATCTATCTATCTATCTATCTATCTTTCGGTCTGTCGGTCGGTTGGTCGGTGGGTCATGCTGTAATTTTATTTTATTTAAAAACATTTTTGTTAATAATAATAATAATTATAATAATCATTATTATTACTATTCTTATTCTTATTCTTATTATTATTTTTACTAGTATTATTACTATTATTATTATTGTTGTAGTTGTAGTGGTTGTTCTTCTTATTATTGCTTTTACTATTACTAATTATTATTATTATTATTATAAAAAATTATATTTAAATTAAAGTTAATTTCTATTGAATGCGAATATTAAAGTTTTTTTTTAATAATATTTAGTTTTTAAAAAAAACCTAATTTAACTTATTTCTTGATGTGGAAATTAATATCAGATCAATATAATTTTTCAGGCTGGTTGTGTATAATGAATTCTTATAAATTATTAAAAGACCAGTTCAAAATTCATTATGTTAAAATGTGTGTATTTAATAAATCTCCATTTATTCTACATCTAACTAATTTAGTATAATTAAGTACAAACCTTACTGAAATTAACTGTATATATTAATTTAGGTTTTAATTCATTCATTTTTTTTTCCTCCGGGGTTTTCACCTTTATTTGATAGGAAAGTAGAGAAAATTGACAATAAAGCATGGGGAGCAGAGAGAGAGGGGAAGGATCGGCATAGGAACGCGAGCCGGGATCTAAATCGGGCCACCGCGAGCACTGAAGTGCATGTGTCGACGCACTAACCGCTCTCGAGTACGCGTGCTCCCCATATATCCAATATATATATATATATATATATATATATATTTTTTTTTATTATTATTTTTTTTAATTTTACATACTGTCACTTAACGAATAGGGGACAAAGCAGAAGATATCAACATGTAAATCAAGGCAAAGGGAGGTTCAGCATGGTGTATTCGGCATAGAACTCCATTGTTTTATGAATGGAAGTTTGTTTATGGTTTCACTAAGTTAATTAAAATAATATACATTTTCAAACAGTTAAAATGCATTAGTAAATACTGTAAAGTATTTTTTTTTCAAAATATTTACAAAATAACCCATTGCAATTATAATTTAATACAGTTTGCTATTTGTACTTTCGGCCCACAGCTCTCAGTCAAGCTTGGATTTTGGCCCTTCGTAAGAAAAACTTTGGGCATGCCTGCATTACATGCATAAACCTTAGCTTGTTTTTAAGCAATGCTTCATTAGCCAGAAAAAATGATAAAAAAATGAGGAGAGGCTTTGGTGTTTGTGCACTTTGCTTTATTTGCAGTAAAACGCACATCTCTCCGGATATGAGTGTTGTTGGTTGTTAGTAGCTGATGTTTTGCTTCTTCAGTCTTGAATGTTGGATGCCTGTAAAAGCTTTCTTTGTGTCGAACAAATGTCTATCAGATCCAAAAGCTGCTCTGGCCAGGATCTCGTGGGGATGTTTGGAGGGGAAATTGTTTGAATTTCTCTGATCCCATCCCTAATTACTTTTAATTTATCCAGAGAACCCAATGCAATGAGGTGAGGGTTGATTTAAGAGTCTGTAAATGTTCCAGTTTAGTTTGTGGGATGTGGTGTAAGGGGTTTGAGCTGGTCAACATGCTGATTTTTAGCGTTTGTGTGCATTGGCACGTCTGCGCAAAGTGACTTAGCAGAAGTGGTTGGTGTTCATGCTCTGAGGCAACTCTTGAAGAAACCATAATCCACAAGATAATTAACTTTCTACAGTTTATTCAGATGATAATCATAGATTCTCAAGATGCTCATAATGACTATTATATCCTCTTTTGGAAAAAAGCTTTATTTTTTGGTTCAGTTGTTCAGTAGTTGTGTACTTTGTAAAGGTACAATGTTATTTCATTGTTCAGATTAGCATTGTTTTACATTTTAATTCAAAATAAACTACCTTTGTTTGTTTGTTTATTTTTTATTTTATTTTATAATTTCTTAATTTATTTATTCATTGATTTACTTATTGTATTAGTTTATTTATAATTTATTTATTTATTTTGTATTTATTTATTTGATATATTTTTCATTTTTAAATTTATTATATTTTTTATTATTTTTATTTTTATTTTAATTCATTATTTGTATTTGTGTGTATATATATATATATATATATATATATATATATATATAAATTCATTAATGTTTTTATTTTATTTATTTTTATTAATAATTTTATTTTTATTTATTTTGTATTTATTTGATATATTTTTTATTTGTTATTTTTTATTATTTTTTATTTTATATTCATTCATTTATTTGATATAAATTTTTCAATTTGTTAATGTTTTTATTTATATTTATTATATTATTATTATTTATTATTTAATAGATTTTTTTCATTTATTTTTAAATTCATTATTTAAAATTGTTTATTTATTTATTTTTATTTTTATTTTTATTTTTTATTTTTATTAATTATTTTTTTCTGTTCAAATGCATTACATTTGATCTGTGGTTGACAGACATTTATGACCAAATAATTAATCTCTTCCTCTTTTTTTTTTTTTTTTACTGAATAAAATTCTTTGATCTTGTCATGATTTCTTAAAAATATTAATCTGGACTACTGATTTTAACACTGTTAATAAAAAGTTTCTGAAGAAATGCATATAAATACATTCTGACGGATCATGTGACACTAAAGACGGCACTAATAATGCTGAAAATTCAACTTATTAATCACAAAAAATTACTTAAAAAATAAAATAAGAATATAGGAAAATATAATAAATGCAGTCTTATTATGCATCTGCTTTCAAAAACGTTACAAAGTCATACATTATTAAATCCATTACTCAGTTATTAAAAATAAAAGGTCATGAAACGCTTAACTAATTTTCTGAGATTTCAATGTTTATTATGCTAAAAACGTATAGAAACTGGTTAATTTTGAGCTGACATCTACTTTAAAATCTGAACCATGTTGATGTCACAGGTTTGACAGGGCAAATGACTGCAATAACCACCAGTGATGTGATGGTGTGTAATTATTAATGAGATTGTGTCATTATCCTATAAAAAGATGCTTAGTTTAATTATACATGATAGCATGCATAGATTTTCAATGACAGTAGCAAACTATGAGATTATATACTGTAAGTGAAGTGCATTCATAAATAACGAGCAAGGGTTTGGTTTTTACTTTGGAAGAAGATTGTGTGTACACAGATATTTTACTGTCTTTTATAACTTCTTCATTTAGCAGCTAATAAACACTGTAAGATAAACATTAAAGGTGTATTGTTGAATTTATTTACATTTTATTATAAACATTTTTTTTAAAACGGTGGAGAGAACTGATCAGTGCTGGGGATTTTGTGACCTTTTGTGACCTTTTTCTTTTAGAAATTGGTTTCTATTATTAATGCATGTATGGCCATGTTAGTATAAGCCGATTAAAATCTTTTTATAATATAATCATTATCAGTTCTAAAAGAAAATGAAGTATATTACATCTATAATTATCATTATATAATATAAATGATCGGTTTATTATCTAAAATATGTAATATATTATAAATTATAATATATTAATAATTATGACACAATATTTGCACGGAAAAAAGATCTTGATGTTTCTTACAGTTTTCTTTGTTCTCTGCAGTTAAGGTTTTAAAATGAAAATAAGTTGTTCACTGTGTTTGATTTCAATATAGAAAATCAAATGTGTGTGTATGCATGCAGTGCTCAGCATACATCCCTCACAGATCTCTCTCTCTTTAAATTAATATTTTGTATAGGATGCTATACAATATTACATGTGTGCATGTGCATTAGAATAGTCAGTACCGAGCTAAATCTGGAGCTAATCAAACAAAGTAATCCCAAATTTATATGTTAGAGTAAAATATATATTAATAAGAATTTACAAGAGGAAAAATCAATACAAAATAAAATATCAAATTTAGTTGAAATTTTTGTAGTTCGTATTATTATTATATATTTTTTTGCAATATTTCACTTGAATATAAATGTATTCTCTTTCTGTTTCTAAATATGTTTGGTGACTAAAATATTATTTTAATAAATACAGTGCTCAGCATATATAAGTAAACCCCTCACAAATCTATCTTTAAAAGTCAAGGTGTAGACCTATACTGGTCTCACGGTTTGGTTCGGTTACGATTATCATGCCTTCGGTTCGATTCGATATCTCGGTGCATCACGGTGCATTGACGATGCTTTCCATATACAGTGTTATATTTTGGGGGGAGGCTATAACAAGCTGTCTGTATAAACACAGACACACAGTACCACACTATCTCTCATTCAAACACATACACAAACATAGACAACACCAAAGAAACAAACACACACGCACGCACGCACACACTTAAGCCCTCGCAACAGGGAGAGCTTGCGCTGAGCGGAGCAGAAAAACAAAAAAAAAAACGAAAAATAAAGAAGCACTTTTCCGACGGTCCCTTACTCAGAGTTCCTCTCAGTGCGAGCTCTTCCGGCTAAACAAATATTGCGAGGGCTTAAACGGAGCAGTGGTCGTAATATAGAGCGAAAAAAAATAAAAAGACAGCTGTGAAACATAACCGGCTTTGTCTTTTTGTAGGAAACACACTTTAGATCTTTTTAGGGTAAGAGGTTTTTGAGTTATTGCCGTCTATAACTGAATGTGTGTCAGGAATTTTGAAAACAAAACCAACTGAACCGCGCTCCTTTCTGGCGCCCCCCTGGATATACAGCGCCCTTAGCATTTGCCTATGGTACAATAAATGACGACAGTACATAATAACCGGTTATGATTATTTTGCTGCAAATGAAATGGTCCAAACGCTATTTTTAACTGTCCAAAATGGGGAAATGTTTTTTTTACTCTGTGATGGTCAAAACATGTTAAAAAACGTATATGTTATATATGTATTAAAAAACAGTCAGGAAAAAGTGTTTTATGTAAATTTTGACCACAAATCCACGTATATGGACATCATTTTTGTGACTTAAATATTATTTTAATAAATACAGTGCTCAGCATAAATAAGTACACCCCTCACAAATTTCTTTTAAACTTATATTTTTAATTGGAAGCTAAACAATATTTATGCATATACATTAGATTAGTCAGTACTGAAGCCAAATCTGGAGCTTATCTAATAAAATAACTCACGATAACAGCCCCAAAACTAGTACACTTAAATGAATATGTTATAGAAAAATATTAAATGCAAATTTAAAAAAGGAAAAATCAAGAGAAGGTAAAAAATTGAAAAATTTAGTTTTGTAGGTTGTAATTAAAAAACATTTTTTTTGGAATATTTAGCTTGAATGTTATTGTGTTATCTTTCAATTTCTAAATGTTTGGTGATTGAATATAAAATATTATTGTAATATATAAATATTTATATGAATAATATATTGCCTATATTCACTGAGAAATGGGTGTACTTAATTATGCTGAGCACTGTACATCTGTTTAACAGTTTTAGTTTAAATGCACCAAAATACAATAGTCAACATTTGAAGTGGATCAAAAAGGATTGTTTAAAGAGGTGGTCCACTACGATATCATATTTTAAACTTTAATTCATGTGTAATGTAGCTGTGTGAACATAAACAACATCTAATTCGCTCAACTCTCTATGCGGCCGCTTTCCATGCGTTCTGCGTCTCAAATAACAAACTCACAAAAGATATGTGAACGTTTCATGTAAGTTGTGATATGTGAAAGACGTCATATTTTATTTTAGAGAGCAGGCGTGAGGTTCAGCTGTGTCCTCTTCATTTTCTGACTGATTCAAGCTCAAACTGATACGGCTAACAGCTATTCTGAGTGACAGTATTTACACAGCGCAAAGCGTGTGCTGTTAAGAGGCGCTTTACCTGGTGATGTGGAGCCGTTTGTGAATAACAGCACATTATGTTAGCTGACCAATCAGAACCTCCTGAGGGCGGGCCTTTCTGAGGAACTAGAAAATATGACAGTTATTTTTGTTAGCTAAGTAGCTGTATATAATCAGAGTAAGACATATGTAAATATAGTGTGATTTTTTTTTTTTTATTATTAATTTTTTTTTATAAATGAAGCCTGAACACACATTGCTTTGCATCTTTTAAACTTGTTTGACAGAGTGCGCTTGATGTGTCTGAAGAGCGAGGAGGGAACCGGTGGTAAGAAGGGTGCATGACTGATTTGAGGACCGGGAGGGAGATCACTCGTTTGCGGGCATTTTGAGTCCTGCAAATGTATAGAGACTCCTAGAACTTCCGGAAGACTTAGGATATCTAAATATCACGTTTAACAACTATTGTGAGACGCGATCCAGTGGTACATCCTTGATAAATTGTCTGATGTGCACTGCTCTCTGGAGCACCTCAGAGGAGCGCGTGACAGTGTGTGGCTGTGTGTGTGTGTTCACGTGATGTGCGTTTTCAGTGCACGGAGGGCTGTTCAGAAATGCTAGGTAAAACACGGTGTGGGTGTGGATCATTTTCGTTCTAAAATGCCATTTTAACACTAAGACCTATTAGTGTAAACAGGGCCTGAGTGTGTATTTTTCACGAGCGGGTTTGTGATGGGGTCGGGGCGAAGGATTGACGATGCCGGCTCAGCAAAGTCTTGTCTATTGGCCATCGTCTATCGGCCCAACCCTATTATATACACAACCAAGCCTTAAAAATATACACCACCCCTTTAAATCATCCTAAGGCAAGAATGGTGTTGATAAATAGATTTAGGACAACTTTAATGAAAGGTTTTGATCCACTTTAAATTTTGACTACTGTATATTACAGAACCTGTATTCACCAAGAAATAGTAAAAAAATTGGGTGTACTTATTTATGCTGAGCACTATACATATTTCTTAGTTTCTACAGAACTGGTTGCCCTTTTGTTGCACTGCTGCTTAGTCATATTCATACACGCTCATTTTGCAGTGCATGTGGGCTGCAAGAAAGACGCTTCTGTTTACAGGTAGATTTCTGTGTGTTATTCCTTCTCTCAGTAAGGGAATGTGCTCTGGTGTATTTTGGCTATGGTGGCTCTGACCTGTTTGGAGTGTTTCCTACAGCGCTGAAGAGCCTGTGAGCAGAAGGTCACGCAGTGAGTAACTGAACCCAGCCCCCCCCCCGATTTCCATCTCTTGTCTTGCAAGGGGTCTAGTCATCGACCTGAAAACAAGCCACTTTGTCCGCCAAAAAGAAGTCAGAAATGCTCATCTAGCGCTGCATTAAGTTTAGCCATTAGTCATTCAGTCGATGATAACTTCATAGTGATAAGTGATCCTCCCTGGAATGATACAGAATCTGATCTGATTCGCAGAAAAATCTCTTAGTTCGCTGTTTGATTTCATATTGTTCTTAGAATTTTCAAAATAGCTGCAAATTGATTTTCCCTGGTTTTAAAAAGTGCGTACGTCTTATATAATCTTCCAGCATCTGTCCTCTTTTAAAAGCTCCATTTAAAAGCTCCATTATATTTTTTCCGTGTAGATTAAAGATGATTACAATTACTGTGGTAGCATTTAGACGGGCGCTTGTGCTCTTTTCCATCTTCATTGTTGCTTTTTCTCTGTAAGGATCTTTGAATGGCTCATTGATTTAATTGAAAAAAGATTTCGTGAAAAACTCTGTACGCAGTGTTACTGGAGCTGCAGCGAACAACTGTTGTCTTAATTGATCGTGCAATGATACGTTTTCTTCAAAATAAAGGCATTTAACACTTTGGAAGCAACAAAATGGATCGAGTCTGCAAAGTTAGACGAGCCTGAATAAATGCGGAGCAGAGTGTTTCCATGTGTAAAGGTGGTCTGCTTTCAGCAAACCAACTCCCAGGGCTGCATTGGGTGACTTAATCAGGTTTGTCAGAGGCAGCACAGCGTGTAGGGGGTCTCTTTGCTTCTGGCGAGGGGTTTAGATACCGAATACAAGAAAGGGCTAATTGGAGCACTTCGCTGTCACACATGCATCTCTAAGGAGACATCTGGCTCCTCGACCACCAGGACTAGAACATTGCTTTTAGGTCAGCTGTGCTGGTTTCTTTGCTTAGAGTTTCTCAAATTGATGAATTCTCAAATTGATGAATTGAAGATGAGGTGAAAGAAGATCACTGTGTTTATTTTTTCATTGCAATATATAATGAGGTCATATACGGGCCTTTTTATTGTTTTTTTTTATTGAAAGAAGAACAAGGTGAAGTAATACATACAAAGATTTGACAAGACTTTTTCTTTTTTTGACATTTTCCCCCATGAAAAACCCCCTGCCCTTCAAAAAAATAAAAAATAAATAAAATTATTAATTAATTTAAATTAATAATAAATTAAATATTTACATTTGGATAAAAGCGTCTGCTAAATGACTAAATGTAAATGTACATAGTCACAGAGTTTTGATAGTGAGCACGTATTTAACATCAATGTTTGCTTGCATTACTAAGCATAGGTATTTTAATTTCCCTATTAATTTTAGTTTGGGGGAAGTGTTACGTAGTTTTCAAAGTATGAGATCATTGTATTCCATACTCTATAAAACGTTTAGTGGATCCTCTAAGAGAGTATTTAATTTTCTTCAATCTCTCAAAACAGCATCATATCACTAAACCAGAGTGAAACTAAAGGTGGTTTACTTGATTTCCAGTCAAGCAATATTCTTCTCCAAGCCATAAGACATGTGAAGGCATAAGCGTCTTGATAATTAATGGACATGACTATATCTTGTTCAAGTGCACCAAAAACAGCCATTTCAAAACTAGGCCTAATATACAGACCTTGTTAAAATAACTATTCACAAAATTATGCTTATTGAAAATACTAGTTAACCCAGTTTACATACAAACCAATAACACTGCAATGCGAGTACACCCCATTTACAAGATATTTTTTTTTTTAAATCATTGATTACTCATTCTCATGCCATTCCAAATTCTTGAGACCTTTAGGATCCAGACTGGTT